>NC_092690.1:42040774-42340774 GCF_964275005.1 Diadema setosum | reverse complement strand
TTGAAATTTGGGGCATTTTAGTCTGTCTTCCTCACTTTGTGTCTAAAAACTAAGCAGTCCTGCATCTTTTAATATTCGAGTGTAATCATGCGCCATCACTTTTCGTCGTGCGATTCTCACGGACCTTGCGATGCTGCGATTTCCAACACCTATTGCTGGGGATCAATAACTTTGATAAGTATCGCTTAGTTAATCCGACCGTCGGTGTTGGAGCTCAGTTTAAGTCAGTCATTTGGGAGCTAGCACTAGCACTGATCTTGAAATCCCCCAATGGCAAAGGATGCTGTATTTTGTAATTTGTATGTTATACCAGTATATCATTCACCTAACGGATTGTTGTGTGATTTTTCTGGCTAACCTTATTTTTCTTCTCTCAATCATTAATAGGTGTATTATTGTTATGTCGTGTTTTTTTTTTCCTCATCAGAATCAAAGATTGACTGTGCAAGTGGCTGATGTGAGAAGGTGTTTCCATAGAAGACTTGCAGTCCATAGAAGACTTGAGGTCCATCCATGACCATTGATCGTGCTGTCCACTAGCTTGCTCCTTTCATGGGTACAAGTACATGATACACATGCAGCGCTGATTTACATCAATATGTGTACATGGCATCCTCCTGGCTGAATTCTGGTGCAAAGAAGTGGATCATCTGATGTCATGTTTTTTCCCGTTTGACCATGTCATCAAGGAGAAGGTATTCCTTTTTCTTTGTTTCTTTATTTCAACCCAGTATGGTTCATTAGGAATTTGAGCATATCGCTGTAACATACCCAAATTCTTGTGCAACATCCTCAAAAACCAGCAGCATGCTATGCGACATTGTAGAATATTTGGGAGTCTTTTATTCCAGCAGTCATTTGGGAGCTAGCACAAGCACCAAACTTTAAATCATCCAATGCTGTATTTTGTATGTTACATAATTTTCCTGTGTGATTTTTCTGCCTAACCTTATTTCACTTCTCTCAATCGTCACTATTATCGTTATGTTGTGTTATTTTTTTTCCTCATCAGAATCAATGATTGATTGTGCCAGTGGCTGACACGAGAAGGTTTCTCCATAGAAGACTTGAAGTCCACCCATGACCATCGATCAGGCTGTCCCCTAGCTAGCTCCTTTCATGGGTACAAGTACATGCAGTGCTGATACGTGTATGGCATCCTCCTGGCTGAATTCTGGTGCAGAGAAGTCCATCTACTGATGTCATACTTTCTCCCGCTTTTCCATGTCATCAAGGGTAAGATACTCCTCTTTCTTACTTTGTTTCTTTCTTTTTTTCAACCCATTATTAGTGTGGTTCATGAGGAATTTGAGCATTACACTGCAGCATACCCAAATTCTTGTGCAACATTCTCAAATACCAGCAGCATGCTATGCAGCATCCTAAAATATTGGCAACCTGCTTAAAATAGAATGTGATCAATTTTTGAAAAAACATCAAATTACTCTAGGCAATTTGTGCACAATACATGATATGGAATGTTGAACATAATGGCTTCACCTGTATGTGGCACTTAGGGGTTAAAATGATTGTAAAAGTACACTGTATTTTAAACAGTATCTCTCCAGCACATTAGAGTGATGAAATGATGGCTAGGTGTACCACATCAATCTAATCCCATTCTTCTTATGTTTTTTGCAAGGTAGCTATTCTGTGCAAGAATTTTGTGTGTTGAGTATTTGAAGTAGAGTTTAACACGTACTACATGTTATTATTATTTTAAAAAAATAATAGCGTAATGAATAAATTCTCAGTTCGTTGCAGGAGTGATCTTCCCCAAGAAAATTCTCACGGCTCACGGTTGCAAAAGAAGGACATCTCAAGGCTCCACAACGACAAAGGGCACACTAACCAAGCTATATCAAGACCTAGTTCCTGCGAAGCCTCATCCAGAAGTTGCACCAAAGCTTACTGCTGGATAGTCTTGGACAGTAGAAGTACAAGGACAGTTTTCAAAGCATGTGAAGTGTGCATGTATGCTCTCATGTCAGGACTGTTGGTTGCTAGATAATTTTTTTTTTTTTTTTTTTTTTTTTTTTTGATGCTGTTTTGTTCTGTTGTCCAGTGCTCCTGGTGTCACTTAAGTCCAAATTTGCATTAACTATACAAAGCTACAAATGATCATGTACATCAAACATGCACTAATATATGTACACTGTATTTAATTATCCAACTAATTCTTTGCAGGTGATATTGTTATAGTTTTAAATCATGTGACTGGCAATAAGCCATACCTACGTACAGTCAAGATGCTGCTCATGAAGCAATAAAAAGCTACTTTTCAATCGTAACAGCAAAGTGAGCAAATGTGCATTCTTATGTCTTATTTGTTGACTGAGGTTCAGTAAGAGTACATTTTCTTCATTGATTTGTTTACATAAACCTACAGTTTTGCAACTGGAAATAATGTGATATTTGTATGATACTTTGACTTCTCACACCCAGCTGCTGAAAAATAACTTTTGAATGTATAATCATAATTGACTGTTTCTACCCTTGTGTACTTTCTTATTTTAAAGGTGCCTAGACCCGGTAGTTGCTGCAGCGCTTTTAGATGAGAGTGCCGATCACCATTAGCATTGATACAAAGACTGCCGAAATTGAGCTGTCGTCAACGGTAAAGCGCGTAGGTGTTGCTAGGTAATGTTGCCTTCATTGTCTTCTCTGCGTGTCAGACAGTCCGTAGAATTTGAATGCCAGGGTGCATGCTTCTTTGTTTGACTTCAGAGAAAAAAATATTAAAGCTGTCATCATCAGCAGTGGATTGGACTTCTTCGGACTCATGGAAATGGGTCAAAGCGTAAGCGCTAACGATAAAGAGGAGTCGATAGCATAGGTCTCTCAAGGAAGCTTGTGCCGTGCGCCGTGTACGCTAACGATAAAGAGGAGTCGATAGCATAGGTCTCGCAAGGAAGCTTGTGCCGTGCGCCGTGTACGCAAGCAAACCACCGGGTCTATGTGCCTTTAAATGCTAATGACAGTACAGTCAACTCCAGTCAGTCAGTTTTGACTGAAAAAGCGCATCAAATTGGGCAATGTTTGACTTCTGCATGTTCAGAGGAATACACATGACTAGGCCATGAAAATTGGGACTTATTGGTTTCCTCAATTTGGCCATAGTGTATTCGATATACATGTATGTTTTGGGGAGAGCTTTGGCGGTGTGAAAGTCAATGCTGGTAAGAGCATCGACCTACTCGTTGCTACATATAGCTTCTTTTATTAAACAGTGAATCAATTAACACTTACAATCTGCACCCATCCACCAACACACACATGGAAGTCAGTTTTTAAATACAGCTGTACATATTTTTTAGACTATAGCTAGAAGGAAAATAATAGAGAATTGGTTTTCTCCTGTTTCAGAGTCCAGGTTCATATACATGTTTACAAATGTACTGTATCACAATACATTTGTATAGGAATTGTAAGAATTATTATTCTGCTCCAGGTAATTTACTGAAAATATTTTTATTTCATCACTTTATGTGAAGACTCTACTGTGCTATTTATTGATCATTATTCATCAAATAGCAAAGCAATTGTGGAAAAATATATTTCTCCAACCAATTTTCCCCATGGTTTCTCAAAGTACTTGTGAAATACAACTGTAGTTAAAAATACATTTTTCTGCGATATTGCACTGTGGTTAAATAGTGGGTTTACTATGTACAATGGATCATGGTTGTATCGTGATTTGGGTTGTAATTCTGTGGTTTGGCAGCTGTAAAACCATGTTTTCATCTTTTCCTAACCAAACTTTCACCTTTACCTAACCATGGTTTTACACTTCCTTAACCATGGTTTCACTTCTTCGTAACCATGGTTTGGGCACGGTAGAAACACAAGTTAGTGACCATGGTAAAACCACAGTAATGTCATGGTAAGTGCGTTCCAATTTACCACCTTTAAACCATGGTTACCATGGTTAACCCATGCTAAACCTATGGTTTAACCATGGCTACCATGGTTTAACCATAGTGCACCATTGTTTAAATATAGTTAAACTATGGTTAAACACTAGTGCACCATGGTTTGACCATAATTAAACCATATTGCACTATGGTTAAACCATAAGTTTGCCATGGTTTCATCTTTTCTTAATCATAGTTTCACCATTTCCTAACCGTAGTTTCACCATTTCCTAACCATGGTTTTACACTTCCTTTACCATGGTTTCACTTTTTCTTGTCCATGGTTTTGGCTTGGTAGAAACACAGTAGGGACCATGGTAATACCACTGTAATGTCATGGTAAGTGCGTTCCAATTTACCACCTTTAAACCATGGTTAACCCATGCTAAACCTATGGTTTAACCATGGCTACCATGGTTTAACCATAGTGCACCATTGTTTAAATATAGTTAAGCTATGGTTAAACACTAGTGCACCATGGTTTGACCATAATTAAACCATATTGCACTATGGTTAAACCATAAGTTTGCCATGGTTTCATCTTTTCCTATCCATAGTTTCACCATTTCCTAACCATGGTTTCACACTTCCTTAACCATGGTTTTACTTTTTCTTAACCATGGTTTTGGTACTGTAGAACCACAGTAGTGACCATGGTAATACCACAGTAATGTCATGGTAAGTGCGTTCCAATTTACCACCTTTAAACCATGATTACCATGGTTAACCCATGCTAAACCTATGGTTTAACCGTAGATACCATGGTTTAACCATAGTGCACTATTGTTTAACTATTGTTAAACTATGGTTAGACACTAGTGCACCATGGTTTGACCATAATTAAACCATATTGCACTATGGTTAAACCATGGATGGATCCAATGTAAAACCATGGTTATGCCTCATAGTCAAACCATGGTATTTTTTTACAAGGGCCCACTTTGGAAAAACCAAGTTGGGGACTCGCCTCAAACGAGGGATTGACGGCATGCGTAAGGAGTCGTAAGGCAAAACCACCACTTCCTTCAGTTCTCCTGGAAATGTTCAGTCTATATGTATCAAAATGGACGAACTTTGCACCAGTGCTCGTTAACTTCATGAATATCCAGAATCGTGTCTGCTATGTTTTTCTTTTCAAAAACTTGGTTAAATCAAAGTATCCCTGATGGCGAGGAAGCTTTACCGAATTTTCATCTGGCAAGATCAGGCGGAACAAAGGATTCAGGGAAATCAAGGGGCGGAGGCGTCTGCACAATTAATGGTGCAATGACTGGACAATCAAAGAGAAATTGTGCAGACCAAACATTGAGCTGATGATCGTTGGGCTCCGCCCTTTTTTATCTTCCGAGGGAATTCAACCAATTGTATGTGATGATTGTTTATATTCATCCTGGAGCAGATGTAGGAGAAGCTAGTCAGGTTGCTGCTGACAGAATTAGTCGTTTCGAATCCATCTCGCCCGACAGCCCAAAATTTATTTTGGAAGACTTTAACCGATGTACACTTGAGAACGTTCTGCCTACCAATGAACAGTGCGTAACGCAGGCGACTCGTAACGATGCAACGTTAGATCGTAGTTATGGAAATGCCCCTATGGCATACAAGACAAAAGCTTGTCTACAGCTTGGCGCATCTGATCACAACAATGTTTTGTTGATACCAGCGTATAGACATAAACTCAAAAGCAGGAAGCCCATGAAAAATGGTTCGGTTTTGCTGGACCGACGACGCTGTCGATGAACTCAGAGCCTGTTATGAATCGACAGACCTGCTTACTATTATTGATATTAAATGTTGGCCTTCTTCCACCGCCGAGTCCGGCAAATTGAATAATTTCAAAAGTAAATCTGTTGCGTACGTGTCCCTGTATGAGATGTGTGGGAATGTTTGTGTGTCTGTGTGTTATCATAACAACAGCAATGTTATTTGTAGTTGTTTGAAGGGTTTTACTGTCATGAATGATATTCTGATTACATCATAAAAGAGTAAAAAAAAAACACTTGGTCAAGAACAAACCTAGTACAGGATGTACTGTATACAAACAACTCAAGAGTCGATAGTGCCACTGTATCCAAGTCGTATATTCATCATGGCGTAACACAGCATCACAGTCATGTGCACGTGTTATGGCCAAAAATATTTTGAATAGACCAGCTGGAAAGAGTATCAGGTTACATTGTATTTCTTTGAATAGACAGGATGCAGATACAAAAACATTCCTAGATAGACCCTCTCGTAGACGAAATCTATAAGGTCGGGGGATTATGGTCAAAGGTCGAAGGTCAAAGGTCGTCTTTTTTTCTGTACTGTTCCATATGTTCTTCCTGTGTCTTACGTAACCTCTTTTTGTAGACCCTAATAATGTTACGGTTGTTTGGAATCGAATGTGCAAGTTCTCATGTGCATGTTACAAACATTTATTATAGAAAGTAAGATGCAACAACGAAATACGCTACAATAAAGCGAGAAAACAAGACATATGGCATAAGTTTTTCTCTCATACGCTTTGCATTTGCGAGAAATTGTCTACGAAAATAATGATCGGTATTTGCAGCATTTCAAAAGAGCAGATTAGATAAAATTATATTCCATATTACGTTGATAACGACAATGGTGATTTCGACTGTTTGTCTTTTTTTTTCTAGTTTTGTATGAATTCTTCATAATATGATAATTTTCGACTATGGTCTCTCGGTCAATTATTTAAACGAAAATGTAAGTTCATAAGTCAAAATGATTTTGCGATCATTAAGTTGCAAGGATTTTAGCCATACGCGACTGTTTGTAGTTCAACCCATTTTTAATCAGTCGAATATGACAACTCATGCCGAAATATATATATATATATATATATATATATATAGTTCATTCAAATTCGTAGAAAGTGCTCATAATTTGCGAAGCGTTCATTCAATTCTGCGAATGACGGAGATGTGATTCCGGAGTGCTGCAATTGTAACACTCGACTTTTCGGGAACAAGGTATTTCGAGCAATAAAAGTACGAAATGTTCGTCTCTTTAATTGATGTAATTAATGTTTTAATGCTATCATTAAAGTGGTTTAAGCACTCATTGTGTCTGCGTCTTCTCTCTATCTATCTCTGCATTTAGGTACATGCTTTCATTCGAATTATAGACTTCATGAAATCTCGTTGCAGCATTTTCATATTCATAAACGATTGAAGCAAATGCTCGTTTCCTTTATACAATATGCTTGAATGAGAATAGTTCTTCATTTTCTGTCTTTTATCGGGGAATGATTGGTATACACAATAAAACAAATATTGATTTACACTCTTGACATAAGAGAAGATCATTTCAGCGGAATTAGCCGTCTGATATGAGAGGTTGAAGAATGTCGGGAGAATTGTCGTATATTTCAACACACATTGTCTTTTCCTTATTTTCTGAAGTGATGTAACGATGTTAGGCCTTCAAACCTGTGTGGCATGTGCTCGCCATACTTCCATGGTCATGTCGACTTCTTTAGCTTCCGGGTGGCCAACCTTTTGTTGCTAAATTGAATGAACTTCTCCGACGAACTCGGGAATGCTACCTGCAACTCTGTTTGAAAATACGCTCTCTCACATTGAGACGAATGTGAGTTCTCAATGGGCATTGTAGATTGAATTGTGTTAATGATACATTTCTGAAGTGATATAATTCAGTGAAAGAAAAACGAAGTTGAATGAACGTCTTCATGGCGCTATCTTTTTGTTGGCGATTTTGAATTACCTACCTATGAAATTGAAAGAAAAACGCATGACGCAAATCTCTCGTTTGAAGAGGCTACACCCCAGTAAATAATGCCAGTGCATATCTTGGCAATCAATGACTTATACCCCTTTCCCGCTGAAGAAAATCTTCCCCGGGGGCACCTGGGGGCACCCGGGGAACCCCGCAGTGTGAAAGGTCACTCGGTTGAAACCTAGGGGAAGCCTAGGTGAAACACCGATGAAATTTTGGGCAATTTTTACCCGAGAAGCGTCCTGGGTAAACACCGATAGTTCAACGGGAAATCACCCGGTGGTTCACCGAGAGCGCCCAGTGTGAAAGGTTGTCTCGGTGAAACACCGGGGAAAATATGCAGATTATGTCAAAGGTCATGTCTTGTTTCTGGTCATGCACACGTTTTCAGCTAGCTAGCGCGCACTCGACCTCCCAAATCCACACGTAAAGGGTACTAGTACTAAGTTCGTGTTTGTAAACATACACACGACACTACATATAGTACACGTGTATGTCGTTTCATGTGCATTGTATTGTTTAATTAGTACGCCGTGTATACAAAGCTGATATAGGTTTACAATGTATAGTTGGGGCACCACCTATCGACAGGGCACCTTCCCATCGACACCCTGCGTATCATGGCTGTTTGCGTATAGAACGAAAAAGTACGCGCGGGATTAAGTGTCATTAGCTATAAAAACAATAAAAACGAAGAAACGAAAATCAAACTCAAACAAACCAAGCTAAAAATTACACATCCGATCAGTAACGACGCATGGCTGTGAAATTCACGTGTATTACCTATGGCCTGTGAAATTCACGTGTATTACCTATGCTGTGAAATTCACGTGTATACCTATGGAGGAGAGGGGGTGCCGATCGCAAGGTTCCCTTTTTAGCTGCGCGAAGAAAACGGAACGCACGCACTAAAATTGCGCTATTTTAAAACGGAGATTCATAATCAACGAGACGGTCACGACATTCAAAACTGCAGTATTTATGGCATATTTGAGGTAAGAATTAGGCGGATTTGTATTATATTTTTAGAATAAACAAGCTACAGATCCTTAGGGTGTCGATACGTGGTACCCCCAACCCTACTTGATCGCTTTGATGCTTCCTCCTTCTTCGTCTTCCTCTAGTGTCTATGTAGCTCTTAACTCTTCCAGTAAAGTCTGATAGTGATACAGTCCGCCTCTTGCTTGATTTTTTCGTATTTTGTGCTTTAGCGTCAAGTGCTGGTTTACAGTGTGCAGGAGAAATCCTTTGACGTTTTGTACTGTTGAAATTTGAGGGAATTTTGCAAATGGCTGGAGCGAGGACCAAAGACGAAGAGAGATTGTTACTTCAATTACGTAGCGAGGCAGCAGTGAACGAAGAACTGAGCGGGACGTCGGCTGACGCTGGCACCGCGTACGAGTCCCTCCTCCGAAAACTTGCTGAACATGGGATCGAAAAAACCAAATCGCAGATGCACAACAAACTCAAGTACATAAGATCACCCACGTTGCGAGCAGAAAACCCGTCTAGGGGAAAGTTTCACCGAGAGCAGTGTGAAACGACGGGACTGAAACTTTCACCGAGAGGTTCCCCGGTGAATTCACTGGGGAACCTCTCGGTGGTTCACCGAGACGGGCAGCGGGAAAGGGGTATTAAAGTCAAAGATATAAAACACCTGTTTCTTGACCCTGGCCCAATCTAAGCATCAGTCATCGCCACAGCGCCACAGGAGGGGGGGGGGGGGCACCGCGAGAGGAGGAGATTGTTTTGGTTTTGGCATGGGCCATGTAGCTCCATGGTGCGTGTGTGTGTGTACGTGTGTGTGTGTGAGTGTAGACATTCAGCGTATGCAGACAGAGCATGCCTGTACTGTAGTGACCGGAACTATTGTCATTCCATTTTGCTCTCCCCTTCTCCCTCCCCCATCTCTCCCCCCTCTCCCTCCCTCTCTCCCCCTCGCTCTCCCTCTCTCTCTCTCTCTCTCTCTCTCTCCCTCTCTCTCTCTTTCTCAATGATCCAGTCACCAGGCTGATTGTAACCAGGGAGGTAGTCTCACCTCCCCGTTGTAACTCACTGCCAAATAGCACATTGTCAGCACCGGCAAACTGGCAATGCTATCCTTCTTATTCCTGTATTTTCGTTATTTACGGGTCGATTTTTTTCGTTCGAAATGTAAAATGGATGACCATAGAATTTCTCAATAGAATATAAAATTGAAAACTTTAGAAAGGATAGAGAAAACTGAGTTCACTTTTGAATGGTCTGCCACAGGCAGATATCCTTATCATGCTCTTACGTAATACGACAGCTGCTTTCTCAATGATCCAGTCAGCAGGCTGATTGTAACCAGGGAGTAGTCTCACCTCCCCGTTGTAACTCACTGCCAAATAGCACCGGCAAACTGGCAATGCTCTCCTTCTTATTCCTGTATTTTCGTTATTTACGGGTCAATTTTTTTTCATTCGAAATGTAAAATGGATGACCATAGAATTTCTCAATAGAATATAAAATTGAAAACTTTAGAAAGGATAGAGAAAATTGAGTTCACTTTGAATGGTCTGCCACAGGCAGATATCCTTATCATGCTCTTACGTAATACGACAGCTGCTGGAGTCATCAAACCCTGGCTTGGCCTCCAGGTTTGTCACGCCTGAGCAGAAAGTTTATTTGCAATGGACAAATACTTCGACTCCCAACTCCCAAACGACAAATATACGCACCCCACTTTGGGTAAACCCAGTTGGGGACTCGCCTCAAACGAGGAATTGACGACATGCGTATATAAAAAAATGACAGCAAAATCTTTACATAATGTTGTACCATTGTGTACACTCCAGTTTGCCGTTTTGCTCTTCCCTTATAATAATTTTATCTCATTACATTTTATCACTTTCCTTTCCAGCTATCCACTTCTTCATTCCCATCTAAAACGTATAGATTGAATATTATCATTGATGGTGACGATCACTTCTCCAAGATATTTTGTCTGTATTGTTAATAATCTAAAAAGATGTTACCATAACACAGATTATTATGCAAACCTAGCCGTGTGTAATATTACGTTTCGACTGCAAAAGTGTGGTTGGATTACCATCCATCAAACAAAATTTAGAAGAAAACCATTTTTCTCCCCCCCCCCCCCCTCTCTTTCCAGTTATCCAATTCTTCATTCCCATCGACAAATGTGTAGATTGAATATTATCATTGATGTTGACGATCACTTCCCCAAGATACTTTGCCTGTATCATATATATAATCTAAAAAGATGTTACCATAAGCCGTGATATTACATTTCGTTTGCAAAAGTGTGATCGGATTACCATCCATCAAGCGAAATTGAGAAGACCAGCTTATTTCTCTCTCTCTCTCTCTCTCTCTCTCTCTCTCTCAATCTTTCTTCTTATCGCAGAGATTCCCATGTTTAGTCTGAAGACCGGAAGAGCTCATAAGTGTTTTATCAAATATACATATTCAACAAAACAATAATCTTTCCGGTTGATGATGACTTTTTATCGTATATGTCTTTATATCACTGTGTGAAATCTTATTTCATGTGATATGTAGTGAACAATATTTATCTTCCCGACACTGCGTTAGAGTGAGAAGTGAATCGCAAGATTGCACGTAAAATTGGTAGCATTTAAACCCCAACAATCAGTGGCAGTAAATTCACAAATGCGCTCGTTGATTTCTTTTATTCATTCCATGGAAACCTAAGTCATTATGGTCGAAATCTGTAGGCAGTCATGATGGATAATTTCAGAAAGCAAACTTCTTTATACAAAAAACTTCAGTGTGGATGGCAGGTACCCGCAAAAGCATGGATTTTGCAGATTTAGTCACCATTAGTTGTCAAAGATAGCAAGAAAGATGCAATGATTTATTTGAATATTGAACATCCCATCAGGCTCTTGTCACATTATGGAAATTGTTAAAACAAAACCAAGAAAAAAACTCAAATGGAAGGTTGAGCTGCGAAACTCAACTTTGATGTTGCTGTAGTTTGTTTTTTTTCTGTCATGCTTATGAATGATGGCCTGGTTATGTTATAAACTCGTTCAAAAAAGTCTACTTGGCCAAAGAACCGAATAGAGGTATTCTGTATAATCATTCATACAACGCAAGAGCTGATAGTGCCACTATGGGGTCCTATGTACATTCAACATCGCGAGATGTGTTTCTATTGTCATGATTATTTTGGTACAATGTAATGTCAATGGAAACCAAATTTCTATGTCTGACATAGACCAATAAAAATGAATGAATGAATGAATGAATGAATGAATGAATGAATGAGTGAATGAATGAATGAATGAATGAATGAGTGAATGAATGAATGAATGAATGAATGATGAATGAATGAATGATGTATGAATGAATGAGTGAATGAATGAATGAATGAATGAATGAGTGAATGAATGAATGAATGAATGAATGAATGAATGAATGAATGAATGAATGAATGATGAATGAATGAATGAATGAATGAGTGAATGAATTTGATGAATTTTCAAGGCAAAATGAAAATTGTGTATCTTTGAACCTCGTTTGCACACCAAAGATGGCGTCTGAGGAAAATGTCGTTATGTTACGAAAATGATTCTGTTGACATGATTTATATGTGTGCAAAGTATGGGAGCAATACTCCACGTATCAAGCAAGCTACAGGACGAGATAGTGTTTGACCATTCCTGACCCTACTTTACACAACCAATGGGGCGTCTGGGGAAGAGTCATCATTGTACATGTTCTATGATATCATGATCAAGTTAACACAGTGTACAAAATAATTAAAGTTAAATCTTCATGGTGTTAGATATACTATAAGATAAAGACACACATGTGATTGTATCGTAGATTTAAACGATATTCGATAGATATAACCAAGGAGGTTTAAAAGTTGGAGTTCCAAGTGGCTGTGATTATTCAAACAGTTGTCAGATTTCTATACAAAAGAATTTCACAGGTGCATTTGTGCCTTTGATGATCGATGTTCGAAGCCGCCGTCTTGCTGAGCAATCTGAAGATTCATTTTGAACGTTAACATAATATTGGCCATATTTTGCTTAGGCCTATTTATTTATTAAATGAAATGAAATTTCACTTAATGATAAAGCATGTAAAACAAAAATCAATCCCGTGCAGAAATTTGTGCAAAAATGTAAATCAGAGCTGAATCATGTGAAAATGTTTAAATTTGTACGATCCTGGAAAGCCGGTTTTATCACTTTTCCGCTTAATTCTGACAAATAAAACTGACCTGGAATAATCTTCAAATATAATTCTTTATTGATAGATATATCAGATTAGTGCCCGGGTATGCCCAGTCGAGTAATTTTCATCTCTATTTCAGCATTTTGTGCAATTTCTATTCGCACATTCTCGTGTGTACCACCTACCTTGTATAAGAAGGGACAGCGAAAAGTAATTACCATCACAAAGACATATCTTCCTTAGAAAGTGGCTGGTGATTATGCGTAAAGTCATTTGTCTTCCTATCTGCGTGGCAGATCCTGTTTGGCACATGCTTCAAATATATATTTCTGAGCGGCGGCATCGAACATAATGTAAAGGAAATAAGACAGTTGTGACTCCATTCTCTTGAACATGTTTGTGTGATTGAATGTGTGTGTGTGTGTGTGTGTGTGTGTGTGTGTGTGTGTGTGCTTGTGTTGCATCTGTCCTATGCAAATATGCTACTATTATACTTCATGTTAATATGTTTAAAACTTTAGTATGTTTTGTTTTGTTTTATATGTTTATCGGGACCCCCTTTTTTTTTACAAACTCTCCTTCTTTTGGGGTCCCAAACCATTCATTATAATGCTGTATCCTTTTGTAAAATGTCAAATGTTTAATGAATTGGTTGAATAAACTTGAACTTGAACTTGAACTTGAACCTCCTTAATATAACTCTATAGGTTGTATACACTTTTTCTTTTTTCATCCATGGCCATGTTTCTTAATCAAACTAAGTAGCATTAGTCCAAATGAGAATTAGACGAAATTGAAATTAGACCAAATGACGGATAGCCAAAATGGTCATTAGACCAAGAGGTTATTAGAACAAATGACAATTAGACGAAATGAAAGTTGGACCAATTGATATGTTGACCATATGGATATTACCCGAAGTGAAATTAAACCAAAATACGTATGTTGGACCAACTGAGAATAAAATTAAATTGTATTAGCCGATATTGTAATTATACGAACTGGATATTAGGATTAGCATATCAAGTGGGAATTAGACCCAAAAAAATGGTAAATAGACAAAGTGGTTGCAGCCTATAGATGGGCTTATATGGATACCCCGAGTGGTGTTGGCCCAATTGGCGATTAGACCAAGTGCAATAGCCCAAGTCACCAAGGACACTGTCGGGCAAGTAACTTTCAGGAATAGGCAAATTTATTCATCCGACATGAACACGATGTCCAGTTAAATCAATAAATCAGTTTTCGGGTACAGTCGAAGAAAATAAAAGATCTATTAAGGGAGGGTAAAAAGCAATCATTTCGGTTCAACAAATTGTGAGGGAGTTAGTCGCATTATCGTGTTTGTTTTTGTTTTTGTTTGTTTTTTTATCATAGTAACGATTGAGATCAGTATCACATATAATTCTGCATTTCATAATCTAAGCACCTCTGAAACACTGTTTACCAGTCAGTCAAAAAAAAAATACCATACGCAATTGACAATTCAATATCAAAGTACATACGAATTATTCCTTACCAATAGAATCCATGAATAAAATAGCATTCACTATTTGCCATTAACATTCTTCTGGAACACTGTTGAGTCCATAAATGAAATAGGCCTACCTTCCACCATTGACAATCACTTTTATTAATCTATCACTGATTATTCGATGGTGATTTTCATGCCTAGGTCTACTATTCATTCATTTGTCGGTTTTGTTTTCTTTCTAAGGTGATTTCCGGGACCCCCGTCACAATATATCTCAAAACTAAATACAGCATTTATTGTAACAGAAATAGAGTATATTTCATTCCACGAGAAAGCAACCACCTTCCGTTTTCTTTTGTTTGCCAATCTTTTAATTGTGATGTCTGAAGTTGAATTTGAAATCTCAAGATGTGATTTTATGTTGGCACTTTCTATCCACAAACTGAGTCTGCTGCTCATGAGAGTATTACTCGCTTGCATTATACTTTTAACATGTCGTTTACATCATGTCTTTCCGTTGATCAGTATTACGAGTTCAACTTCAAAAAGGGAGTAGATATGATCTTCGTTAGAGCCGAGTCAAATGATGATTTCTGTGCCTACTTCTCCGTGCAGCGTGCAAAGGTGAGTGTGTTTATTGTCAAATCATCTACATTATATCACAGTAGATGAAGTTTGATAATGACAGTGTTTAACCATACTGATCTATGTGATTATTTTTCATCCATTTTCTCTAGCAACTGATTTAGCAGAGTGGTTCATGAATATATTATGTTCATAACTACATCTAGCGATTTTCTGAAAATTTTTCAGTGGTTTGCGCATTTATTTGTCCGACGAATTTGCTGCGTGACTAAAGAAGGCCTCCATCTGCAAAAATGCATGCGCTAAATCGCAGCAATAATTTTCTCAGTGTCCTCGTAGCATCTCACAAGAAGTCTTACTTGTGTTCAATATGTCCTGGATCTTTACAAAGTATGAATGATTGAATATGTTATTTCCGTGTATACAGCACTTCATTTGTTATATCACTCGAAATATCATAATTATAGATATATAAAAATGTCTCTATGCGCCTTATTAAACCTTGGTTGCCATATAGTCATGATGTTTGGGTTCGTAATCCCATATTTAAGAGTCATGCTGCAGCAGCTAGTTTTGTGTGTGGATATTTGGTTGTATCAAGAAATTAACATTTCTTGGGAAGACATTGATCTGCAATATCAAATAGCATATATCGCTACAGAAAATCAACTCATTTGATTCATACTTTATTCTATCTTCGCTATTGAAACATTGTAATTAATAGTTTTACTACAGCTTGTTTTAAAAATAAGGCAGAAACGCTTTGCATCATAATATACCCCATTCCCTTTGATAATTCTACAAGTGTATGTAAGAGTGTCAAATGAGGCATATGACATCATGCTTTAAATTTTTCCAGCGATGAAATTGTTCCCCATTGATGAAAACAGAAAAGGATGTAGAATATATAAAAATATGTGAAGAGAGGTTAAGTCTTACGTGTAAATGTAAGATTTATGGAAATTGCAACATCACAATTTAAGTTTCATTCTTTTTCTCTTACTGGCTCATAAAGTTGGAGTGCATCATGTTTACGAGTGCATAAGTTTACTCTACTCGTTTTAATTTCCTCTAGCCGTTTGCTCAATACACGTTACAACTTTGGTTCACTGAATTCCTAAAAATAATGATTTTCACAAAGAGATGATTTAGCTTTTGAAACGAGGGGCAGATGTGCGCAATTTCATAAATGCAACTAGGTATCTGAACGCTGTTTTCAACTACTGTATGTGATTGTCTTTTATAGAGGTTTCTAATAGTTTAACTGTTGGTTTGTTGTTGTATTTTGTATTTCAGTGGGCAGCTGGGTTACAAGCTACAGTTACTGAGCGATGTGAGATGTGTTGAATTGCGATATCATATAAATGTTATGGAAGTGAGAAGTGAGACACACCCATTCAAACTAATATTACCGCTGAAAAACTCCCCTTAACGTTAAATGTTTTATGCAACGTGGCCCAGTCTTGCTATAGGCTCTGATATTGTTGATGTTTTAATGTGTCGCTTTGCTTTCAGTGTCCTGTTTACGACTCGGTGTCCACAGTCCGCTATAATGAGGGTTCCAGCTTTCAGACCATGACCAAAAAGGCAGCCATTACTGTCACGGTAAATTCAAAGAGCTACAAGAAAAATAAAGGAGGCTTTTAAGAACGTGTTAATCACTGTTACATATTGTGTATGCTTTAAAAAAAAGAAAAAAAACGGCACACCCACCACAAAACCTTTGTCTTTGAAAGACGAGAAGCTCTAAAAACACCTCTCAAACGTGGGCACAACGTGGATTGGGGAGACTGGCCCGGTTCGGATATATTCGAGATTCCCTTTACCAATTTGTATACAGTTTTACCCCTTATCTCTATGTATGTATAAGTACTGTACAAACACAACTGAAGAATTTCGACAGGAGCCATCTAGATTATTACTAATAAGCGTACACACCAAGGTGTTAGTCTGTCACATTTTAGGCCTACATCGAATTTGGATGTCATTCTTGCACTCATGACGGTTTTGAGATATTCAAGATGATCACTACAATAGCCATCAATATCTGAAATTCCTTTATATTCCCTTTTAGATTGTGGAAAACTGTTTACAAAATATGAAGTTTCTTATAGTATGAGTGTGATGAATGGGAGTCTGGATGATGCAAATTTGGCATTCGTAAGGATTTGGGGATAATCAAATTCTGGCTGCTATCGTGAACACGGTTAAAAAAAACCTCAAGGATGCAAAAGTTGCATCATGCAGATTCGGATAGATTGATAGAGCACCCTCGAAGAAGGATAAAACTATTTAAAACTTAGGGCGAATAATAAAACAAGATTCAGCCTCTGGCACATAGACCAGTGACCCTGATGAACAGTGAATTCAATCAGACCATCAACATTTCCCTAACACTACTGGAGCTTACGCTTATTGGATAAGTAATATTTTGCTGTGCGTTGTTGACAATATGACAACACGATCGTGACGATATCTGTAACTGGAGTTATAGACACATGTGTTTCTTGATTGATCTAATTTGTAAATACATGGTAATAATCCTTCTTGTGACTATGTGTAACTAAAACTAAAAACAAAGAAGACAAAAAGAACTGTATATTCCTCTACACATCAACGTCTCACGAGGCACAATTTTCCTTAACTGTTAGTTCAGATTTGTTACATAAGTGTATTAGAAGGTTAACCATTGGTTCAGATGATGATAAATTTTCTTCTTTTTGTCACTTTCTTCCTCTCATAATAGAGAGATAGGTTCAAAGACTCATCAAAGTTTCTTGTGGTCTTCGTCGTTCATCCTAACGATCAGATGTGTCATTATAACTACACGCCATCGAACCGTCAAAGTGGTCAGTATAAAATCGATACACCTCGCATTAACCCGTTCCTTACCAGCTTACGGGCGTCAAGTGATATATGGGAACTTGGTATACAAGGTTCTCAAAATGTAAACAAGATTATCTATATTCGCGGGCTGAATTCATGTTTGTTTGTCTTATGCTGCCCATAAAAAAAAAAAATGTTCTAATAAAAGGATTATAGTTCCTTCTCGTCAAATGATTGCAATTTATTCGGCACAAAATCGATAAGTATAGAATAATTTTGCATTAACATAAAAGACAATGCCTACACCTGCACTTGTTTAACAAATCAACGCCAGGACCCCTTTGAAGCAAATAGAGCTTGTAAGTAGGGCCGGAAACGATTACACGGAATATGGCTGATTGTTACACATATCATGAGAAAAAAAAAATTGTTGTATAGTGGATGAGAACCAAAGGAGGAAATAGGTTAAGCATGATCAAAAGTCAGTGCAAATCAATTTACCTTTTGTTGAACCCGCTGTTTGAAAACCATGCACCCTATGTCGGCCACCTTAAATGTCACTGTTAAAATAATTCACCTTACATTGAACCCACTTAAAGAATATATCTGAAACCAAATTACAATGTACATTTCCCTAAACACTCTGAAAGGTTATTTATTTCATTTACTTCTCAATGAATTTACTTTAAAGTAATTGAAGAAAAGCATTTAGGCCCTACTTGGTAGTGAGACAACATGACATGCTCCGCCGGCAATAAGAATTGTTCCGTAAAATGCGACAAATCATTCAAAGATAGACATAAGTATGGCCCAGCGCCAACTCTGCCGAAGACATTATTTGAATTCTTAATTGAATTCTGAGTTGCTTTTGACATTTAGAGTAGATCCTTTGCTTTTCATGAACTGCATGTATCTAAAAATAGACGTATCTATCTTTAAAGAAAAAATTGTCAAGCACATTCGTACGGAGTACATCTCTTGTAATTAATATATTCCAGTGGTTGTTTTTGGTCAGTGTATCGCGTTTGAGTGTTTTTATAAATCAACAGTTGAAAGTATTTCACCTACTGTAACACTGAATGATAATTTTATGGACAGAATATCAAATATGATAAGGGATTACAACCAAAAAAAAAAAATAAGTGAAGACAGCTGCTTAAAGAAATACCGGTAAATCATAATGTCGACACTTTACGAGACCGACACCCACGTGACCGTATTAAGAATAGTTCCATGAATATTACCGCTCAAGTGCAAATATATATCTGTACAGGGTGTTGCATTAATGACCTGTAAAAGGGTAAATGACATACTAATACGAATAATTTAAAGCGCATTTTCGTCACTCTATTTTTTTTTTCCAGGCTAACATTGTACCTTCCTCCCCCCCCCCCATTTTCCCTTTTCTCTCTCGCTTCACTAGAGAAATGTTAGATATCCTGCCTGATTGCTAACTAATCATTACAGCGCCAAGTTGTAATCATCTTTGTAACTACAACGCATGGTAGTCAATTGATCTAATTGTATAAACGCTTTTTGTATATCGCAGCGATGCATCCTCCATTTGACGTTTGTGTTTGCGATGATTCTTTCCCCATGGTAAATTTATGAACGAATAAATAGCTCTTTGCATGGATGCATCTTCTTTTCCTGAAACATTACTAATAAATTGATAGAGTACTTCGTTATTTGAGGTGAATTCATACTAAATCTAGTATTACTATGACTACTGCACCTCTTCAGATCGTGTGAAGTAGGTGTGTGTTGTGACATTGACCATCTTGTGAAATATTTCCTTGATTTTCGTTTTCATAGCTGCCTAGATTGCGCATTTTATACAGAGTGATGAAAGCAAGGATATAGCTAAAAAGTTTGCAGAGTAACAAGTAAACGGGGATGCGTTTACATATTTGGAATTGCAGTAAAATGATCTCTTCCACACTTTAGTGAAATTTGTAAGTTTTGTTTACAGACACACACACATACATTATTAAACGTCTTGATTTTGTTTAGGGGATGGGGGAGGAGAGCTGACGTTGTAACACTCTAGCGCCCGTTCTTTCCCATCACTTATTTCTTATGCCATTATCGGTACACCCTCTACAATTATGCATTCTTCATTGGCTTTTAGATGGTCCTTTTCTTCCTGTCAATCTCATGAGCCTTCTTTGCCTATAGGTGTTGTTGTTTTTTTTTACTCGTAAGCGGGTTTTTTTTTTTTTTTTTTTTTGCGTACTGTCGTACTCATAGCCTTTATGCCTAGTGTTGAACTCATGGGCTTTAAACTTGTGGGCCCATTTTACTTAATGTCAAACTCGTTGGCTTTGGTCATTGGGCCGAATGCATAAAACAAGCAATTGCTTTAAGCAAAAGCACAAGCTCGTCTAGCAAAAGGTCTAGATCAAGCAATTGCTTAGAACCATATGCATAATCTTTTGTTTTGTGGTTATATCTTTTGCTTGTCCCGCACAAGCAATTGCTTGCGTTTTCAACAAAAGGGACGTCACGCCTGTGCGAACAGAAGAACAAAGGCGAGTGTGCTTGAAAGGGCATGTGTGTGCGGAAACTCTCTGACATAGCAGAAGAGCTACGAAATGACACTCATAAATGCACACACACATACACACACACACACACACACACACACACACACACACACTTACGTGCTGGCTGATTCCCATCACTGCTTATAGTAGCCCGGATGTGCCAGATTGCACGTGGAAAGAGGTCTCCTTGCTCTCCACCGAAGTCAGACATCTTACCTGTTTTTCATCACATTTTGCGTGCTAACCACGGGACATTCCCGTTGTTGGAACGAAAATGCTTCTTACACTACTTAGGAGTAATTTCTTGTAGATTTATACCACTCCTGCACAAGTGTGATCTTTCTTTTATGGATATGAAAATGATACTTAAAAGGGAACGTGCCAGTTAAACAAAAGCTCAAGCTCATGTTATAGAGCTTGGAAAACTGTAAGCAATTGCTTGCAAGAACAAGCAAAAGGTATGTTTTATGCATGCGTTTTTAAGCAAATGCTTGGTCCTTAAGCAATTGCTTGCGGGCAGTAAGCAATTGCTTGTGCTTGCTAGCAAAAGCTTCTGCTCGCAAGCAATTGCTTGTTTTTATGCACACGGATTTGAGTAAAAGGCTAGCACAAGCAATTGCTAGCGTTTATGCATCCGGCCCAATATAACTGGTGGGCTGTACGACTTATGGGCTGTGTGATTCAGCAGGGGATGTAAGACTCGTTGGTGTTGATCTTGTTACCCATGGTTAAACCCTTTGGTCATTAGTTGGCGATATATGGGTCGTAATTGTTGGTGCCGAAAGCATTACTAAAATATTGGTTCCTGTTTGCGTACTGACGAGACTTGAACGAGCCCTTTATGGACAATAAAGCAATTCATTCATTCATTCATTCATTCATTCATTCATCTAGGTAGCATGGATTTCATATTTTTCAAATGTACTTTCCTGAAATGGGACAAATTTCGAATGCTATAAAGGAGAAATCATGTAAATACATGTCCTGTTGCATAATGTACAAATAATAAACCTGATACAGCTTGTTATGATTTGGTGTACTCGTTTATCAGTTCCATTGGCTTCACTTGCATTTTCAGTCTACAATAAACTATTATTTACCTTACATGTTGCAGCAGGAACGAGAGAGAAGGAGGAGGTATTTTTACACCTCGTCATGTTGCCATGTGACAGTTTCTTTCTTCTTCTTTCTTAGTGTGAAACAACGATATTTTGTGCTGAATTAAAGACAAAGTCTGAACACTTTGATTTCCTTTGAGACAAACGGAAAAATGTCACAAAGATAATACAATTCCACACGATAAATGCTTATATATATATATATGCAAAATACAAATCAAATAATGAAGGGAATTGAAACGGAGGGTCCCACTGAAAAAGGAAAGCTTGTACGACATGGGACCCTAAGAAAAAAAAATAAGAGAACGAATAATGAATTAATAAAACTACAAACAGATATAAACCAAACTAAAAGGATCAATGATATTTGGTCTGATGTAATACAAGAATTAATCTCTCAGGAAATAGAAGAAAAATATCTACTGTGATTCAATTCAATTCAATTCAATTGACAAGAGTGACTCATTTCATCTATTTTGACTCCTCACGCAAAATCTTGACGAGCCACTGTGTGTGTATGTCTCCGTACGCGTGTGTGTGTGTGTGTGTGGGTGGGTGTGTGTATTTGACATACGGTCACGAAGGATGTTCTAAAGAAACTTGACTTCATAGAAATTATTTGGATAGTGTGACCACAAAACTCAATTTGCCAAATCGAAACAGCATGCCACTTTGAAGACCCCGTCTTGTGAGGAATTGCATTTTTTGTTTTGTTTTCTAGAAACTTCCCATCATCGGAATGATTCATTCAGAAGGAAGACAGTCACTATCAATGTGGAGGAGAGGTGTAAGTAAAGGACTTCATATGGAGGGAGGAGAGTTATAGGGAAATAGGAGTTCGCCAAGGAGAAGATTTCGGAGAGATGAGTTCAGCGAAATAGGAGTTCCGAGAGAGTGGACTTTTTGTATAGGCATAGGGCGGAGCATAGAAGAGCGTTAAAGAGGTAGAAGTGGAAACATGAAGAGAGGATGAAGTCAAGGTAGGGAGTTCAGCTGGCATCAGACTGGTCATTAATTCTTCGTGTATTTTCCCCTCTTTCCCAGTATCAAGTTTTATTATAAGGGGAAATGTTTCCTTAAGATAAAGTTGGAAAGAGAAAAAGGCAACGGTGCACACGCTTACATTGATAGACAGAAAAAAAAAAGGACAAAGCACGGAAGAATGGTGGCACAACATCACCAGGAAGATCGCTGTCAGACAATGATAAAATGTATAACCATTGATGGGGAAAAAAATCGTAATTTATAGAGAGTTTTATCACTAAACGAGCTAAATCCATTCTTGTTGAGATATTTGTGTTTAAAGCTCCCTAAAAAAAAGAAAACAAAGAACTTCAAGAATATTCCTTGTTATGTCACAAGTGAGGTATTGCTGAAAAGGTTTACTATCTGATGATGGACTTACTTTGAAATGTTTAAAATGGCGCTTGGCTCATTTTGCAATAAAACTCTTCAAATATATTTCTATATTTATCTGTCTGTCTCTGTTCAGATTTTGACTACTGGAAACCCATTTTGACGACGTTTGCAGTCACATTGGCGATCTACCTTTTGGCTGGAGTTATTCTGGTTGTTTATTGGTGCAAGTAAGATTTTACCAACGTCTGTGTATAGAGATATGTGTCCGGTTACTATGACAACAAGTACTGAAGCGTATACCCGCATACCACTATAATTCATTTACAGTATCATTTCAAGTGCAGCTGTGTATACAATGCACATTGGAGCCAGACCCATCTCAGACACTTCTATATGCAAACAGTGTGTACATTTGATTATGTTTCAATTATTTCAGCTCAATACTAATGTTTGCCATTAGTGCAATTAGAATGATTACCATGGTTCCTCAAATACAGTAACATATTAATTGTGGCTTTCAACAGGTACAGCTGGAGTTTGTCTCATGTTCTAAACTGCTACTATCGTGGTAGCTTAATACTACGAAAAAAAAAGCATATCCTTTTCTTCTTCTTTTGACGGATCGCACGCTTAATTCTGACTATCCCCTTATCCAGGGAGGTCACCTCCCTGCCTTATCCAAGTACCGCAGAGTTCATAATATATTGACTCAAGTGCTAAACATTATCTTGTGTGAAAGTTAAGAAAGCAATGTGACTGGTTACATTGTGTCTGTTTCAACGTTATCAGTGACGGTATGATTGCGAAATCAGAATTTTACCCAAACTCCTAATTTATGAACTATCAACTACAGAAGACAAAAGTTTGTCGTCAAGGAGTGTCTTGTGCAACATTCCTATTCAAGAATTATGCACTTGTCAATGTAATGACTCACCCCACTATACCCCCGGACATGGGTGCGTCATTTCCTCGTTTGGTCCGTCAAATTTGTGACCCAGGTGTTCGTCATTTTACCAGCTTTGTCCGTCAAATTTTTGACCGAGGGTTGCGTCAAAATCCCATCATTGTCGGTCAAAATTTTGACCGAGGGGTGCGTCATGGTACGTCACTTGGCTATGGAAAATAACACGCATTTTTGCACGCTGGATACACGTACCGCGAGTGAAATTACAGTGAGCTGTTAGCTGTGCGAATCTCTACGTATCTGCAGCAGTATGCATCCACCGCGCGCACTAGCAATGGCCGCGCACACACAGCGCATTCTGCACACATGTGATTGTCATGTATGGGTTGCATGCACAGAATACTGTAAGTAGCATCGAATATAACATATCTTTATTAACTGTAAATTCAACTGATCTTCCAAAGTGTGCTCAATAGGTACACAAATATTAAAGTCTAAAATTATGTAGTAGGAATCGTTAAAATATTTCATGATTGCATGATATCTAATGTATTATGTTTTGTAATTTGCCCTCATGTTTACTGCTTATTACTTGTGTCTATGTTGCAATTCTTTATTTCTTCTCTCTTTTTTTTTTTTGCCAAGGGGGGGGGGGGGGGCATGTCATCAAGTTCATGATTATCCATAAGCTACTCTACAAAAGTTTAATGAGTTTGGACATATCTCATATAGCTTTCAAAGTGTGCTTACGGTACACAAAAATTGGTCTTAAATCATTCAGCAGGTTTTTTTTTTTTTTTTCAAACATCTTTTTTCTTACCTACGATGATTTACATCCATGTTTAGTTGACACTTGTGTCCTTTGTTGCAAAACTTTTGGTAAAGGCATGTTTATCAATGAGCAACATATGATCGTGATAATTTGTATGGAAGTGGATTTTGTCATATTTTTGCACGGTTTCACCCAGTGACTCACTGAAAATGTAAAGCATTGTGATTTACAGCCAGATACAAAGAAAAAGAAAAAAAAGGAAATGCCTTAACATTTCTATTACTAGTACTCTGGATTCATCAGTCGATCAATACAAACAGCATCCTTCTCATTGGCTTCAAGCTCATACAACACATATAAATTCTTATACGTCTTACTTTCACCATTTTTCATTTTGTATCTGCAGCTTTATTAAAAGAAATGTTTCCTATTGCATTGAGGCTTCGCACTAATAACATTTTCACCAACACACAGTTGTTGTTTTTTAGAAATGCGAGCACCATGAAGGCTGAATTCAATTTTGCTGGCGAAAAAGCAGTCTTAAGTCAGATAAAAAACAAAATACATAACATCATTTTCTGTTCCTAACCCTTCCAAAAGGTCCCTTCCCTCCAGCTTTTCTTCAAGTTAAACAGTGGAAGGGAAATGACATACAATCATTGGAATTGGGACGATTTTAGGAAGATGTTTAATCAAAAATATGTTCTGATCACTACAGAAAAAGCTGCAGCTATTAAGGAACTCCTGAAGAAAGTCTGATGCAACTGCAAGACAGGATGTTAGCAACTGGCAGTGTATAGTTGCAGGGCAAGCAGATTTGACTGCACACAACCCATACCAGTGTCAGATGCGGGCCATTATATATCAGACACTTGTAATGTTGTATTTCTAAAATATGTGAGGAGTGAGATTATGCTGTTCTAATTGGTGACTAGGAATAAGAAGCATTCTCGAAAGACATCGACACAGTTTACAACAAACGTGAGACTTACCACGCTTCAGTATGAAATGGAGCCGAGATCCTGTTTGCTTTAAATTAATCAACTGCAATTTCACACCATCCTAGTCCAGAATTTGTGGTAAACACATAAAACACTGTGAGTGTAAGCTATAGTTTTGTATACTCGTGTTTCTATTTTGAGAGATCACATTACATACCTTAGTATCTGTATTATCACAAGCTAGAAAATGAAAATGATGTACAGGAAACGAAAGTTTTCTTGAAATCAAGTGACTTTGATCTATTAGATTTTAAACTCATCTTAGCCAAAGGTTCAAGACAGCAAAAAAGATTCAAGCTAATATTGCAAGTAGCCATCATTTATATTCTACTGTCCGGTCGTCGGTCATGCATACATTTTCAAAAACCATTTCCAGCTAGGTTCTCTTTCAAAAAACCCCATGTAATGACAGATTTTCAACAAACTAGGCAAGTAGCATCCCAAGGATGATAGGCTTTCAAGGTGTTCAAATAGACACCATATTCCGAAAGGTCCCAGAACCCCGAAATTAAGGAATCTATTATAAAAAAAAACTCCCGTCACACACACACACCCTCACACACACACACACACACACACACACACAAACACACACACACACACAAAAGTAGAACCAAGTGTAACAGAGCTAGGTATAATGTACAAAGTTGAATATCTTGGAGATTGCATATAGATTTAAGTTTACTTTCACAGTTTAACTTATTTTCGAAATATTACACATTTATATATATATATATATATATATATATATATATATATATATATATATATATATATATATATATATTGACAGCAAATCTTGCACATATAGACGTGGCTGGTGTTGGGTAGCACCCCTTTAATCATCGAGTGTGGTCTTGTAGTGTTGTCTGTGTACAGACAACACTACAAGACCACACTCGGCACCAACAAAATCCTGAAGAAGGGCTTTTCGCCTGGAAGCTCTGGAAGTTCTTACATTCATATAATAGCGCCCTCTCTCGTCCTTCTCTCATCTCTATAGCAGAATATCATGTGTATGAATCAAAGAACGACCCAAGTCCATATGAATCAAAGAACGACCCAAGTCCATCACACAAAATGACCTCTCCACAATCAATGTAAATGTTAATTGTCATAATAATATATGTTCTAAATTGTATATACAATGTTGCTTTCCCATCACAGTTAAATAGAATATTTTTGGACAAATAAAAAAAATATGAAGTTTTTTTAAGTTTACTTGAAATGGTCATCCATGGACTTGGGTCGTTCTTATATTCATATACTCATATATATATATATATATATATATATATATATATATATATATATATATATCACGGGTACCATCTACCCCAACCCCCCCCCCCCCCCTCCACCCCAGGCCACAGGATGCCCAAAGGCACCTTAAATATTACCTATAGGTGCGGATGCCTTGGGGCTGGGACCAACTATTGGGGGCCACTTTTGATTTTTGATCCTCTTTTTGAAAACATATGGTCAAATTTTCAACAAACTTAGTACTGTAGGTGCATTTATCGCTAGTGTCATGAATATATGAACATTATGCCTCCCTGGGCCATGGAGGTCCCTAAAGGCTTGTAGAAATTGCCCTTCCCAAAGTCTTCCAATTTCCTCTCTCCCAAGTAATAGTCTGTAAGAATGCATGGAAGGTGAACTTGAGATACTCGGGTGAGGGCTGGACCCCTGGGTCTTTTATTCAGAAAGTGAGTGAGTGACATGGTATCCTGATATGACAAGAACATTCTCTAAACAAATGTCCAAACTCACGAAGCTATTGTAGAGTAGCTTATGGATATAAGCTACTCTTAATTTGAATAGATTTATGTATAAATATATGCAAATTTTTAGTAAAATATAGGTAATTATTCCTGATTGGAACGTTTTCTACAACAGTGACTTTCAGCAGTAAATTAAGACCATAGACACCACCACTGGGTACCTTTTACAGATAGAGATATAAGCCTGTAGAGGAATTATGGCGGCCATTTTGCATTTATTGAATGCAAATATATTCCAAAAAAATGTATAAAGGGAAGCTTGAAAGTTACTGCTAATATCATAGTTGTATTCCCTGACCTAAAAAACATAGGTTTAGACACCAGAATATATTTTTTGTGGGTTTTATGTCCAGATATATAGCGACTTATTCCTGAGTGTACTACATTAATGGTATACGAAGATACGGGCTTGCACAGGCAATATGGCGGCCATTTTGCATGTAATTATATGCAAATATATGCAAAAACTATATAAAGGGATGCTTGAAAGTTGCTACAGATAACATAATTGTATTCCTTGACCTAAAAAACATAGGTTTAGACACCGGAATTTACTTTCTATTGGTTACGTATCCCGAGATATAGGCATAAACAGGTTGTATGGCGGCCATTTTGAATTTATGCAAATTAGACACTGATCCACCACTCGAATTTTAGGGAACTTTTAATATGTTATTTTGATAGCTCTTCCGGGTCAAATGCAAGTGGAATCGTTTCTGTTGCAATTAGTTGTGGGTTAACCCACTTTTTGTCGTATTTTGACTGGACTACTCGAGCGCGCCGCACCTTCACTAACACACTCTATCCTGTGCATCATTAGTATACTACTGCACGGAATATCGTAGCAGCAGCGTGATGTACGGTGAATGACAATACGGTGCTTACATGGTAAGGGAAACTTGCCGAAACTTTTACAAATTATGTGTACGAACCAAAAGAAAATGAAATTGCTTGAATAAAACGTATGCAAAAATCGTTTCAGTATTTACGGGGGTGCGTCAAATGTACCGAGGATGTCCGTCAAAAAAGTGACCGAGGTGTGCGTCACTTTCAACGTGTTGTCCGTCAAAAAAGTGACTGTGGTGTTCGTCACTTGCAGCGTTATGTCCGTCAAAAAAGTGACTGTGGTGTCCGTCAAAAACCCCGTGTGGTCAGTCAAAAAATGACCATGACGCACCCATGTCCGGGGGTAGTGGGGTGCGTCATTACATTGACAAGTGCATTACTTTTTCTATCCATATAAGTAATTTTCTTGGAGTCATAGAACAACAAACTGATTTGTAATAATGTCCCCTAGCAGCAAGTCCCAGAGATGTATTTTAGCCACAATT
This sequence comes from Diadema setosum, assembly GCF_964275005.1. NCBI lineage: Eukaryota > Metazoa > Echinodermata > Echinoidea > Diadematoida > Diadematidae > Diadema > Diadema setosum. The sequence continues at coordinate 42,312,217 of NC_092690.1, read as the reverse complement.
TGTTTTCAGGACAGAGCAACGTGGCGAGGAGTCTGGTGCTGCAAACGAACGAGGTATGGTGTGATAAGAAAATGGGACTCTAAATTCCCTGAGCAGTTCAAAGAAAATAGTCTTTGCTTATACTGCGGTGACATGAGGTAACAATTTGTGGCATTATGTGGTTTTCAAGTAAAACCTGTAAATGGTTTCATCACGCAAAGAAACGAATGCTTACTGCCACTGGCACAAAAACTCATCAAGAAAAAAAAAAATTATGCATGCACCCAAATAAATACATACACATACTGACATGCTATCTACGGTGACAATGTTATAATGAAAATTCAGCACACTGATTTTAAAATGCAATCTTCAATTTCTTGTAAACAAATTTAACGATGAAATCTTTTTTCAATTCATTTATTTTCATACTTCTCATTTATGAACATTACAACAGAAACCAGACAAGTTCTTTTACCTTGTGAACAATGTGCAGAAAACAAACAATATACATGGTGATAACACAGTAATTACATGTAATGATAACTGGTCAAAATCGAAATCGAAATGGGGTTGATCAAAGAGAAGTATGACGGGACCTACATGAAAGCTAGCTTGTTTGGCTGTAAGCCCCGAGTAATCAGTGTTTGTGAAAAAGAAACGGAGAACGGATAGAAGACCAGAATGATGATGTAAGGTTGCCAAATTTTATGTAATAAAAAAGAAGAAGAAAAAGAAGTAGAAGAAAAACAAACAAACTATACATTAATATGAACTTACTGTGACCGAGCCATCATTATTATACAGCCTACTTTGGTGTATATACTATAAACTATTGTTGCATTAAAACTTTCACCAGGATATGATCAGTAAGACACAAAAAGTAACATGTACAACTATTAAGCCATTTGGTGCCTGCCGTCAAGCTCTGCATAGAAGGTTAGAGAGGGGCAGAGGGAAAGAGGAAGAGAGGGAAACGAAGTAGAGTGTGGAATTGCTAATGATGAATTCAGAGAGCCCGATGGCAAGACCCTAAATGGAATCTGTAACGTGTTGACAAAATGTTTGATTGGACAATAACATACCACAGGATTCTTGACAGGAATCCAAATTTTGGGTCATAAAAACGAATATACGTAACATTGTACCACCAAACCAAGAAAAAGTCGCAAGACAAGGAATTTTAATTATAGGGCAGATTCTGACGTGGCAGACTTTAAGCTTTAAAATGGTGTGTATTAAATTCAAATCAAATGGACTCTCCGAACCAGTCCAAATATTGGAAAGAAAGCACACATAATGGAAAAGTGTATAATGTGAAAAGAATCTATGAAGTATAGGGTATAGTCAAGGGCTTAATCCTTCCAAGCAGTGCTCTGAGCATTGAATGGGACAAAAAGTAGGATGTAAAACTCCATAGCAACAACAGTGAAGGTATTAACAAATTGAGTTGAAATCAAGTATGCTCTATTGACACAATTTGGACATTACTAGTACCATGAGTACCATATGTCAAAACAATATCCGCATCAACTTAACTGGCTAACATTACAAAAGTTTTAACTATAAAAAACAAAGGCATGTATGACATTTAAATGTCTTCACCACCTTGCACCCTCCTTTTAAGCAAACAAATTTTGTTTCTGCATGATGATGAAGCGCAACGCATAACACGTTACTCACAATAATTTAAATTTGAGCATCCTAGATGTAATACTGTTTTACAGGCGGATTGGCATGATTGGAATGATTTGCCATTAGAGGCACTCTCTTCCCCTAATTTAGGATTGTAGAAAAGTAAATCATGATGTGTGTTTTTATATCACGATTTTATTCAGTGATTAATATCCCCACTGTTATATCAGCTGTTTCATTTGTGCAATAGATGTTATTGTCCATCATTTCCCCAATTAATCAATCTCTCTCTCTCTCTCTCTCTCTCTCTTGGTTTATTTAGAAATTGTTGTATTTACATGTCTTCGAAATTATTGTATCACCGGGTAATGCTTGTTTCTTTTTTATTACATTTAAATGCTTTTTTAATTGTTTGCTAGTAATTGCTTTTATATATTGTTTTATGTACTGTGTTTTAAAAGGCCCCGATGGTAACAAGCAAATGCTGACTTGGACCACCATTTTAAAAGATGTAAAATAAATGAAACACATCCTTTCAAAAGTTATTAGAGTTGAAAGTGAAGAATGTGTAAAGGGCTTTTAAGAAATGTAAAGGGACTGTGAGGCACATCTAACCATATTATTCTTCACGAAGGTATTCAACAAAATAATACTGCTTAAAACACAATTTCCCATTCGTTTTATAATGATAAACTTCAAAATCATGTAGGAGAGTTGGTCTTTCAGAAGTTATGAAAATTTCAGCTGTCTACGTTGACCCGTTTCACCTATTTTGAGTCCTCACATACAATCAGGGAGCGACTTTTTGTTGTGCACAGTTACGCGCACATACACACACACACACACATACATATGTGACCCTGCACCTCAAAACAAACAAAAAGTCGCCAGACATGAATTCTTAGTTAAGACCATATTCCGAAAGAGCAGACTTTAAGCTTTAAAATGATGTATAACTCAAATCAAATGGACTCTCCTAACCTATCTAAATATTGGAAAGAAAGCACAAACTCAGGAAAAGTGTGAACTGAGAAAAGAGGCTCTAAAGTACAGTGTCTATTTAAGCGCTTAATCTTTACCAAACCGTGCTGGCTGTGCGATGAATAGGACAAAAAACAGGAAGTAAACCACCAGAGTAACAACAATGAAGGGATTATCAAATTAAATTGAAATTAAGCATGCCTCATTAACACATTCTGTCCATAATTAATGCCAACTTTCAAATCAGTAGCCCTATCCTTTCAAAAGTTATTAGAGTTGAAAGTGAAGAGTGTGGACAAGGTTTTTCAGAAATGAAAAAGGGATTCTAAAGACACACCGAATCACACTATTCTACCAAAAATGTTCGAGATAAACTGCTAAAAAAAAAACACACTTTCCTGCCCGTTTTATGATATCAAATTTTAGCATAATGTAAAAGAAGACCCGCTCTTTCAGAAAATATGAAAAAGTCAAGTTCGGCTAGGTTGACCCATTTCACTTATTTTCAGTCCTCACGCAAAATCAGTGTGTGCGACTTTGTTCGTTTTGAGGTGCACGGTCACACATATGACAGTCCATCGCAAAATCAATAGAAAATTTGATTTTGCGCTTCTTCTAGTTCATTCAAGGTGATTACATGGTACTCATTTTTGTAAATCTTCATTTGATGTATTTACTGTGCACTGTTCTCGCATGCTTGTTTGTCTCCCGGCTGTCTCAGTTCCCATGAATTAATACAATTTTCATCCGCTTTTCTTTCAATGTTACTCTTTCTTTAGTTAGAATTCAGCATAAAAAAGATTAAACGCGCTGGTCATACAATAACAGGAGAAGAAATATTCTTCAAAAATACCCCTGCATTCAGACGGAGCGTAACCTGAGCGAGGTTTCGACTCGGCTCTCCAATAGCGCGTGCTAGAGGTGTTGGGGTAGAAGAAGGCCAGGAAGCAAGCTTGTCCTCAAGCTATCTCATAATGCATCTAAAATGATGCTCCGTCGGCACATGCCATCTCGGTATTGGCAATCCCGAGAATTATTGTACCCAGGTCCATATTTATGTCACCAGTATTCTGTGACTTCCAAAAATGCTGTTAAAGTTTAATGACCTGGTCAGAGCCCGGATTGATTCACACGTATGATATCATTGTCATAAGATAAATAATATAGATGGAAAATAATCAAATACGAGTTTCTTTCTAAGATTTGAGATATTTTAAAGGCAATACGGATATGGACCGGTGATTCGACATTTATGACCAATGACCAGGATGAACTCCAGTAGTTCTTAATTATTTCGTCTTTTGGATGTGATTGATCAGTAGTTATTTTATATCCACTCTTTTCTTAATTTCCTTACTATAAAAGTAGACCACAATGAGCTAGAGGAAGTCCCCAATCCTGTAGGAGAAAGTCGGATGTCAAACTTTGACACAGCAGGTAAGATCAAGACGAGGTTTTCATTTCGCCTCAGTCTTCACTAATAATATCATGTGACACATCTGTCACAGTTAAAGGGAAAGTGTAATTGTAAATGAGATAGAGATTCAGAATATAACTTATATATATATATATATATTTACGAGACAAGTAGAAAGCAATTGTATAAGATGGAAAATATGATTGATTTATTCATTTAGAGATACAGCCCACTCCAAACTCTGCTTACAATTCCCACAGTTTAATAGTTGTTATATCCTTTCATCAACAATGTCATCAAACTCCCAAGCAAACTTCCTATGGAAATGCCCACCATCACAATTATACACCATCCTCTGGTAACCCGCAGTGAACTTAAAGGGAAAATCCAGTCCAAATATAAGTTAGTCTGATAAGAAAGAGTATAATCTAACGATTTCAATGATATAATTTGGATCAAAACCGGATGGAAAATAAGAAAATTATGACATTTTGAAGTTTCGTTATTTTTTAGGAAACAGTTCTTGAACAGTCAATATGAATATGCAAATGGAAGAGTGAGCATGTCATACCCTCACAACTTGGCAAATTTTAATATAGTTTGTACATAAGATTTTGAAATTTCTAGTTTTTCATTCAAACGCAATTATGTCCAAGGCTCAAATCCTGATGTATCTAACTGATCACTATTCTGAAGTTATTCAACCAGGAATAAGATCATGTTTCAGACTTCAGTGACAGAAACGTTAAATTTTCGCCATTTTCTGTACTCGATCAATGGAAAATTGTGAGGATAATACTATGACATGGTCAGCTCACTCATTTGCGCATTCATATCCACTGTACAAAAACTGATTTGCTGAAATTAGAAAAACTTCAAAATTTCATAACTTTTTTTTCATCCAATTTCAGTCAAATTTTTTCCCTTGACCTCGTAAGATTTTATTCTTTTTTTATCAGACTAACTTATTTGTGGACCAAATTTCCCCCTTAACACTTGAATAATATAGTATATGTAGTATGATAATATATATATAGTATATATATATATATATATATATATATATATATATATATAATTATATATATAGTATGACATAGTATATTATGGCATATATCATACATTTATTACATGTATTGACGTAAGCTTGGTTACCTAAAGGGCTTGATCAGAGACTACGCCAGTTCATATCACTGATCGTTGTTATCCGTGTAATATAGATACAACCCCAGAGACAGTGGAGAGACAAGGGGAAGATGGATCTACAAAGGTAACAGAAGTGAGGTTTTGAGAACTAGACTACACGTGTGCTGTAATTACTCAGTACTGCATTCACTCTACCTTTAATTTACTAACTGTGAAATATATTAATCTGGAACATAAATGGTTATGAGAAACTAGGCCTGTTTTATATATGGGAGTGTGAAAAAATGCTCTGTTCTATTTCTTTTTTTTTTTGAAGATTTTCATAGATGTACATACATCATGATATAGTGTCAGATTTGAGATTTACGTCTTTTCTGACAAGAGTCTGAAGAATAATTTCAATGACATACTTATAGAAACATATACCTTGCCCATTTAGAACTCTTTGCCAGCATTCGAAGCAGCAATATGATATATGAACAAGGTTCTATGAATGGATTAGATCAATTGAAAATTCACTCCTGCATAATGTATCATAACCCCGGCCTCCGCTGATGTACACTGATCAGCACAGATATATGTCGGTAAAGAACAAAGGGAAGGACAAGGGAATAATGCACGAGTCATCATATTTTTTACAGTGAAAGGCTGTCTTCATTTCATTACTCTCGACCACATACTTTTTTTTACATATATTGATATTAAATTTATCTATAGTCAAATGAATATATATCTCGAATCTTTCTCTTATCAGAACATACAGTTCGTGAGCGACCTTTACACTAAGAATCCTAGCTACCTACAGAAGAAATACAAACTCTACACCTGGATGGTCATCATTGTTTCTCTCTTCTTTGCTCTGCCTGTTGTCCAACTTGTCGTGAGATACCAACAGGTATGAATTATAGGGTCTGAAAATGAACTTTTGATTTGGTTTTGTTCGTTTGTTTGCATGATAGAGTAATGTCATTCGCAATCCAAAACATTTTGAAGGTAAATGGGCAAACACAAGTGAATTCATATGAGAGGGAAAATCCATTCTCTGGCAGCTTTCTGTTAGCAGAGTGTTGTGTGTTTAATGCTTTAAAAACACACAAACAAACAAAACTAACAACAGAACCATACAATGCGACATTGACCAAACTGAGCCTCCAACTCTACAAGACATAATAAGACAGGGAGAAAATCAACTAAAAATAATTGTGATTTCTTTTTCTGGGTGTAGCCACTATCTCATACGATCATTCTGACAAGGCTTCTAGAAAAAAAAAATGTTCTCAATCTGAACTTACATTTAGTTTTGAAATCATGAATTCTTTAATCTTTGTTGAGAAATTGTTGTAAGAAAAGAATCCAGATGTACACGATTATAGAGCACAGTGTGTAGGTCATTACCTGACCTTGGAGGGGAGAGCCAGGGTTGAGTAAAGTAACGGGATTGACTATCATAAAATTATTTGATCATAATCCTTTAGTGCTGCTGTGTATTGCCTTGATAATTAAGTGTGAATAATATAAATTACATTGATTACAATGTTTCTGTTGATATTTATTTCTTGTACCATGTCTTTATGATGACCCAAATACAAAGAATTGATATATGATGACATCCTTTCGTTTGTTTATTTGTTTCTTTGATAGTTTGTTTGATATTATTCGTCCGCAGGTCATCAAAATTACAGGAAACGAAGATTACTGCTATTATAACTTCAAGTGTGCAAAGCCGTTTTGGGGGTTAAGGTAATGAAACAGGAGCTTTGGCTATACTATAAGATATAGTGAAAAGTCTATGAAACAATGGTATTACACATCTGGCTGACTCCGACCTTTATTACAAAAAAAAAAAAAAACTACTAGTATTAAAGTCACACTTACAAAACAAAATTTCTCTAACACAAGCCGTTGAATAATAGACTTTGATATTTTCAAGTAGCTGTAAAATTATTTACATTCAGTGTACAGGAACATTACATTGTATTTTCAAAAATGCCATTTGAGTTTCTGCAAATACGTGTTCGCTTTGCAATAGTTTCCAAAATTTTGTGAAGAAAATATTCTGACAGCTTCCTCAGTTCGGGCCACATCAGTTTTCTTTGTCAGATAATGAAAAAAGGATATCTTTGATTATCAATTCACAATTCTGATTTGAGGATGTAATGGTAATTATGTTGATAAGCAAGGAAACAAAGTCTCTATGTCACTCATGTCATTGACAGTGCCTTCAACAACGTGTTCGGCAACATTGGCTATGTGGTCCTAGGAGTTCTATTTCTAGTTTTGGTCCTGAGGCGAGAATTGATCCACAAGAAACGTCTGAAGGAAGTATGCATTAGTGAGACGATATGTCTATCTATTTATATACGAGATATTTTTTTTTATAATTCTGGTTATGCAAATGTATCCGAAGACTTTATACACTTGATCTTCCTGCGGACACACATTTCATGTGTTCTTCGTTACAATTGTCAGAAGAATTGTGCATCGTTAACAGCAGTACTTATTCCCCTTTGAGTTTTCAATTTACAGTTGATATTCCGACTGCTTCAATGAATAATATTGACAAACGCAGCACTTGTGATACGCAATTAGTCCGGTTACCTATTTTGAGAGACAAGTATAGAAGGAATTACATGATTAGAATGGTAACATTAAAGTTGAAACGACAATTAAAAGATATCCAACACATATTTTACCAGCACATGAAGCAAGCGAGTGTGATATCAGATACGTTTTTTATTTTCTTTTTTAATGTTAGAATGGATTTTTCAGATGAGCTGATACTCAGAAGAAGAGCATACCATGCAGGAAATATGTCATGTAGGGTTGCAGAAATAAAGTTCCTTTCTCAGATAGCTAAGATTGCTCTTGGATTTTCTTATATTTTTACTGTTAATTGTTTACTATTGCAACAGTGGAAATTTCTTGCGAGGAACATAGGACCAGGTTCTGCAAATTATGCTGTAGTTGACACCTGGTTGAAGCATGCTCTTTGTATTCGTGTGTGGAATGCGTCGTTGGGATCACAATATTTATCAAACTCTGTTCAAGCACCTCGAATGAAAATATTCAAAGATTTATCACAGTTTTCTGTTTAACGCCTCCAATTAACGAAGCCATCGATATACTGTGCATGTCGTATTTCCTCCTAGAAACAGAAATAAACAAAAACGATGATAAAATATTACTATGCATGTACAATCTGCAGGAAAATGGTATCCCTGAACATTATGGGCTCTTCTATGCCCTTGGCTACGCCCTTATCATGGAAGGTGTAATGAGTGCATCCTACCATGTGTGTCCTAACAGAGCTAACTACCAGTTTGGTGAGTATAGAGAGTCAGCAGATTGTGTGGGATATATCCTGAATCAGTTTTTAATGTCTGCGCAACGAAAAGTCACCAGAGACGCGATGTTTTTGAGTCCGTCCCCCGTTTGTTTATCCGTCCGTCTTTTTGTATAGAAGTAAATTTTGAGGATAGCCGCGTAATCAAAAACCGTTTAAGATATTGTAATGAACCTTGGCACATGTACGTATAGGGGGACGAAGTGGCTAAAAATCAAAGGTCAAGGTCAGATTTTTAAGATACCACTTATGTTACCATTTTTTCCTACAATGCCTGCAGTTAGTTTCTTTAAGCCCATAGTGTATACATGTATAACCTGATAGAGCTTCTCGGTGGAAAGTTTTTGGCAGTGGGGTCAAAGGTCAAAGATCAAACGTCGAGTGAATATGCTAAAATTTCTCCTTCCTCGCCAAACCTTCGAAATGGCTCAAGGCAATATCATTATGATATACTTATACGGTGATATATATTTGTCATAGTCAGACGTCAGCATGTTGGAAAGATTCAATGCATCAATAGTATATTTTAATATCTTATTGTTATAGTCTCAAACTTACCTTTTCATTTCACTAGTATTTCAGTCTAATTAGTTACAATGTACCGTTTGGTGATGTGTCGAATTGTCAATTGATTATCATGTATTTATATGTGCCTTTGCATTTATGTGATCTGTTTGTTATTCTTGTGTTATGCTCTGTTATCTTGCCAGTGGAGGAAGATTTTTCTGTCAATTGTCAAATGATCCATAAGAATCCATGGTACCATCCATAAGAAATGGATGGTACCAGTAAGTGATCACTGAAAAAAACACGATCTACTGTAAAAATAATGCGATGTTGCAGAATCATACACATCGCCATAGCGACATTTCTTGTGTGTATGTGTGTGTTGTGTGTGTGGTGTGTTTTTTTTTTCTCGTTAATTATCTGTTGTGTATCAGTTTGTTCAATGTATACTATGCGATATTTTTGCATCATGGGCAAGAGATGTTACTTTCAGCATGCTTCATACACTCACTACCATTGGAATAAATGGCTGATTTGTTTGCCATGGGATCAAAGATAAAGGCTTAAGTTCGAGTGACAATGTTTACGTGCTCTTAAACGATACAGACATCTATTTCAGTGAACATTAGTAGGAAAATAAACACTGAACACATCTGAGACAAACATGTCATCATTATTTGTCAGTTATGTGAAACATTGTCAAGACGAACTGCTGACCTACTGCATGGGAAAAGTTATGACAGAATTATACAAATCGCCGTAACGACATTTCTTGTGCGTGCGTGCGTATGTGTGTGTGTGTGTGTGTGTGCATGTGTGTGTGTGTATTTGTCGCTCATTGTCCGTCCATTCGGTGTATAGTATACGATTTTTTTGCATCCAGGAGATGTTACTTTCAGCAGACTTCATACACTCACTATCATACCGTTGGAATAAATGGCTGATTTGTTTGACATAGTATATTCTCACGAGAAAATCTTGATGTTTCACGTTAAATTTTACGTTTCGTATTTATTCGTCTCCTTCCATATGAGGGCTATATAAGTATCCAATTATTGCATATCTCGCGCTAGTATTACTTAGGATTTCTGTATGTCTAATCTGTGCATAATTGTAAATTGTCCTATGTGTTCCTTATACGGTCGACCTGTCCTGGGCAATGTATTGCTGTAATGATTTGTAGTTTTTCATTGTATTTTACTTTTATGCATGTTATCTTTGTTGTTTGATTATATTTGATAAACTCCAAAAGTGATGTTGTACAACCTTTACGATGTTGCAGAGCTGATGTTTTGTTGGCTTTGACCTAGATACGGCTTACATGTACGTAATAGCATGTCTTGGGATACTCACGATGTACCAACAGAGACATCCAGACATAACTGCGAAAGCCTACCATGCCTTCCTCGGCTTTGCTTCCATTCTCTACATTGGCTTTCTTGGATTTGTGAGTATTTAACACTTATATCCAGGGTTTGTGAGAATCTTATACTTATTCTAGCTTAAGAACAGTTTGAGATATCAAAATGGAACTTGGCATATTTCATGTGTGAGTGGACAAAACTGTGCCTATCAACGTTCGGTTGCACATTCTCAAGGTCAAAAGACAATGCCAAATTCTTAGAATTTTTCTATTTTACCCATACTTATATGCACTTATCTCACAGTTATTTTTTTCCTGAAACTTAGTGCATATAATATGTATCACCAAATAGATATTCTCGAGGAAAGGTTTTGGACCGTGGGGTCAAATGTCAAGATGTTGAAAGAATGCTAACATTTAACTTTTTTCTCCATATCTCGAAAAAGACTCCAGGTGTCCACATGAAACGCGCAATTTAATGTACTTAAGAGCAGAAGTTGACCAAATGGACGTTCGTTGCGTTGGCTAAAGGTCACAGGTCAAGGTCAAATTCTGCAATTATTTCATCCGCACATTGTATTATGCAATGTTTCAATTATTTTTTTTTTAAATGACTGAAGATATTTTCATGAAACTTTATATCCATGTATTGCTGAATTACTTTTTTACGTTGGGTCATAGGTTAAGGGTTAAAAGTCGGGTTAAATGCTACAACTTTATTGTTTATCAATGAAATTATATTTTTCGTCCTATATTAAAGATTATTCAGTGCAAATATCTAATGAAAGAATTTCTAATGTATGATTGTGGATGGAATTTGTTTCTTTCAAAGAGATGTGTGACTGGACTTCTTCGTTGCCCTTAGATTGCTGGACACAGTAACTGTTCTTGGTATTTCGTTTATGTATGAATATTTTTTACTCTCTTTTCCGCTGCTCTGCTCTTTGCGTATTATCGGAAGGTGAAGTTCAGTCATATATTAGTGAACAGAATGCAACAATAGGAAAATTCAAATGAAAATAAGATATCTTATCATCTCTTCTTGTATTCCTTGTTCTTCCAGGTGTTTACTTCATCGCATTTCAACCGGAAAACTAAGCCTTACGATTTCTATGTAGTTTTCTTCATTGTCCACATGATAACGTGTCTTCTTCTCAGTGCCCGGGTATACTATGCGCCATTCGTCAAGATCAGTAAGTCGCCCATTTTAACAGGCAATTATATTAAAAGATGATAAGGTGCGGTGGTTTGAGAGTGAATCTATCTTCAGAGGAAGGCTGGTCTCCGTGGTCTCGTTTATTCTTTCTTCCAATTTTGGGGAGACTATGCGCTGTTTCCTTGGAGTTCAATAAAAATCATATGAAAATCGTAACAAAAGATAACAAAACTATATTCTTTCTCTGCAGTTTATAAAACCGCCATCCAAATTTCAGCACTGGAATGCAATAAGTTTGTATAGATATACTCACACATATGACACGTATGATAGACACTGACTCACACTAGCCCCCGGTCGATGGGAACATCGCGTTTCACTAAGAACACAGCATTGTGTGTTCACGCAATCAGAGTCTGCACGGTCTGGAATGGGTTGAAATTGGGTGAATTGTAAGTGAGAGTGAAGTATCGTAGAGGATGCAGTTCACAGCTGAGGTGAACATCTTGAACCAGCGCGTGTTTCTGACAGCAAAATTGTGGTATGATGGGAGGGTACCTTGACTCACCTTCAAACTAACTGTAGCACCAGAGAGATTGGTTTCATCAGCATAAGTTACAAGTTGGTTTGGCAAATATTAAGCCGTAAACGTTTCATCTAATTCAAAGGAAACTGCAGTATGCGCTTTCCTTTCGATTTTGTGTTCTGTTTCAATGTCAAAGTAGGGATGATGGTGCCAAGTATGTTTGAATTCTCCAAAGTACATTCTAAGGAAAATAGATTATGGGACTCAAACAATAGGCACAAGACTATCGAATACCGGTTTAAGAAAAAAAAGAGAAGAGTGGTTGATGATAGCTAAGGGAAAATAAATTATTTGTTTCATGTAATACTCTTTTTCGTGTTTTCAGATTGGCGGTCAGTCCATCCCGCATCTCAGTATTGGAAACCTAGGGAAATTTTCTCCAGCATTCTCGAATTTTATCAAATTTTATCAAATATACATACATTTTTCCTTTCTGTTTGTGCTAAAGGTTTTACTCTTTATCACTTTATCTATCTTTTCGCACAGACAAGGGTCTTTCCAAGATGGATAACATACGCAAGATAGTTCGAAGCGTACGGGAGTGTTCCCATCCAAGGGACAAGGTATGTATAGAAATCAGGTACAGTACTGTAAGCCATGTTTCTCTCTGCGAGCAGACACACACAAATACACGCAATTTCACATACACACACACACACACACACGGACACACACAAACACACACATGTAAACATGCCATGTAAAGTTAAGTCTATGTATAACTGTGCGATTGTGTATGCCCCCATATCATTCTGGGACCACAATGTATGTGAGCTTTTATGTCTGCCTTTCAAAGAAATAAGACGTTTTGTAAAAATGTAACACATGCAGAGGAGTATAAAGTTACCGACAGAGAATATTCAAAGCCTTGCTATTATGTAAGTCTCATGAAAAAGCTTTTATCATCTTTCCTTGGAAGTAGAAACGGAATGAATGGCCTTTGCAGACACAACAGATATTATAATTTTTCGTGCAGAATCCATTAAGGAACACCGGTGTTTGATCACCACGCAATGCAAGCTTTCCTTGTAAGGAATGGAATTGTGAGTACAGTTTTCGTTGTATTTCGGCGATTCTGCGATTTATCGATCGTTTTGAGTTGGGTCCCTTCCCATCGACAATCAGTCGTCCTAACATACAGTGGGTATTTCACAGGTCTTTCAATCACAGTTCGAAACCTCGAATTACTCTCCATAAAAAAACATCGGCAAAGTAACACAGTCTAAATATATGCTTCATCACTCTATCTATTGAGTATCATAGCTGAAATACTTGTTTCACTTTTCACATAAAAAGAGAATACTCCATTGACAACTATGCAAGACTACTTAAAAGATCAATACTCTCCATGCATCCTCTAACAAGGAGTTTGGCTATGTTTTGTATTAAAAATAACGGTCAAATTTGCAACAGTTCATTTTGCCGTAGCCCTGCGGCACTGATTTCCTAATGTTTACAAATATGATGGTGCATCATCAAATTTAGATGGAAGTAGGCCTACACATTTCAATGATATAATCATCATGTACAATGATGAGATATTAAACCCAAGTTGAGTTGCGGAACTAATTTTGTCGGGGTTTTGTTAATTGCACATCACGTTAACTTTTAATCTTTCCGCTTTCATGGCATGCATGACTAAAGAGATTTTTGAGATTTTGTGTAATTTAGAAGATAAAGAGTGTTGGTTTTAGTAATAGATGTAGTTTTGGTAATGAAACATTTTCATGTTTTGTTAGCCACAATTTGTGCAATATTCAATTTATTATATGCACAGGTGCTTTACTGACCAAAATAAAATAGCGAAAGTTTTCCTATTTTTAAAGGTGGCGATAAAGAACAGACGTCGAATTGTCGTCCTGTATCCATTTTACTGACGTTTCGAAAATTGTAGAAAAGTGTGTTTATACTTTCATTATTTATTCATTTATTTGTTTGTTTGTTTTTTGATAAATGCAATACTTTAACGAACAACCAGTATGTATTTCGGGCCATCACTCCACATCTTTTGCCATTGCAAAAATTTGTTCATGAAGTTGTTAATGTCTTGGATTATAGAAATATGATGATAGGATTATTTTAGAGTTAAGAAAGGCATTTGCTACTTTTAATCATGATATTTTGTCAGATAAAACCAGACAGAAATCATCTCACGGTAATACACTTATACACGGCTGTGTGCTCTTTTCTTTTCTTTCCAGAAACGGCTTGTACTCTATTCACTTGGATTACTAGTAAACCTAGCATTGTAAGTATAAACTTCAATTACAGAGTCAGTCAGCAAAAAAAAAAAAAAAAAAAAATATCCCGTCATTTTGAAGTTATTTTGTTTGAAGTGTCATAAGTCAATCATGGGTTTCATGATATGTCTTGGTAGAACTATCCTCCAAGCATCATTTGCTACCCTTTTCATATTGGACCTTCGCATTCATGACTGAATAACAGACAATCTTTACAAGACTGTAAAATTTCACTTGCGCCGTGTGGTTGGCTAAAGATTAAAGCAAATTTTGAAAGAAGCTACAAGTTTTGTACACACACACCATTCCACACCGCACACACACACACACACACACACACATACTTGATGACGATAATAATGGTGTTGTTGGTAGCGAATGTGAATGTTAGGGGATTGCCACTTTATTATCTTAAAATATCACTAGTTACAGATTCTTTCGAATTTGCTTTAGTCTTCACCCAGCCACTTAGCGCCATTCAGATATTGCAATCTTGTAAAAATTGTCGTTTATTCAGTAACGCATAAAAGTAAAAATGTAACTGAACTAAACTGAACTGCTGGGGGATGGGGTGTAGTCTAGCGCACTGTAGGTGGTGGTGGAGGATGGGGTGTAGTCAAGGGAATGGTAGATGGTGGTGGAGGATGGGGTGTAGTCTAAGGAATGGTAGATGGTGGTGGAGAATGGGGTGTAGTCAAGGGAATTGTGGATGGTGGTGGAGGATGGGGTGTAGTCAAGGGAATGGTGGATGGTGGTGGAGGATGGGGTGTAGTCAAGGGAATTGTGGATGGTGGTGGAGGATGGGGTGTACATAGTCAAAGGAATGGTGGATGGTGGTGGAGAATGGGGTGTAGTCAAGGGAATGGTAGATGGTGGTGGAGGATGGGGTGTAGTCAAGGGAATGGTAGATGGTGGTGGAGGATGGGGTGTAGTGTAGTCAAGGGAATGGTGGATGGTGGTGGAGGATGGGGTGTAGTCAAGGGAATGGTAGATGGTGGTGGAGGATGGGGTGTAGTCTAAGGAATGGTAGATGGTGGTGGAGAATGGGGTGTAGTCAAGGGAATGGTGGATGGTGGTGGAGGATGGGGTGTAGTCAAGGGAATGGTGGATGGTGGTGGAGGATGAGGTGTAGTCAAGGGAATGGTAGATGGTGGAGGATGGGGTGTAGTCAAGGGAATGGTGGATGGTGGTGGAGGATGGGGTGTAGTCAAGGGAATGGTAGATGGTGGTGGAGGATGGGGTGTAGTCTAAGGAATGGTAGATGGTGGTGGAGGATGGGGTGTAGTCAAGGGAATGGTGGATGGTGGTGGAGGATGGGGTGTAGTCAAGGGAATGGTAGATGGTGGTGGAGGATGGGGTGTAGTCTAAGGAATGGTAGATGGTGGTGGAGAATGGGGTGTAGTCAAGGGAATGGTGGATGGTGGTGGAGGATGGGGTGAAGTCAAGGGAATGGTGGATGGTGGTGGAGGATGAGGTGTAGTCAAGGGAATGGTAGATGGTGGTGGAGGATGGGGTGTAGTCAAGGGAATGGTGGATGGTGGTGGAGGATGGGGTGTAGTCAAGGGAATTGTGGATGGTGGTGGAGGATGGGGTGTACATAGTCAAAGGAATGGTGGATGGTGGTGGAGAATGGGGTGTAGTCAAGGGAATGGTAGATGGTGGTGGAGGATGGGGTGTAGTCAAGGGAATGGTAGATGGTGGTGGAGGATGGGGTGTAGTCAAGGGAATGGTGGATGGTGGTGGAGGATGGGGTGTAGTCAAGGGAATGGTAGATGGTGGTGGAGGATGGGGTGTAGTCAAGGGAATGGTAGATGGTGGTGGAGGATGGGGTGTAGTCAGTTTAATAGTAGATGGTGGTGGATGATTCGATGAAGACTTTATGAAATTAAGAATGCGCGGGCATGGCAAGATATGAAGCTTTGTGTGTGTGTGTATATCATGGTTCTGTTTTGTAATGCTTTTGTTTTTCTGACGAAAGCTTACCACAGTACGTACACCTATACCGCCTTGATGGACTTAATGAAACGTCCTATTGTGTCGTTCCTGTAATAGATTTTGAATCCCGATGTAATTCTGCAATCATTATAATATTTTGGATTGAACAAAAGCGAATGTTAAAGGTAAGTTGTGGAAAGAGTTGGGATGGGTTTCCTCCACTTAAGGTTCATGCTGTCTGATTTTTATTGTATGTGACATGTCTGTTCACCAAATGAGTTCCGCTGAAAATGATTATGCACTATTATGTCTTAAAGGCCCGAAGTTAGTTACCCTTGAGTAAACAAAGACCATATCTAAGATCTTACTTGGAATGCAGTATGAAGTCAAAAGGGAATTGGCAAATGCCCGTGAAGAGATTCTTCGTCAGCTTCGTTTGGATCGGACTTCCACGTTGGCACAGAATGCCGAGCAAGTCGTCCACGTATTCACCCTACATATAAGTGGATGGTGCTGGAGGATTTGATGAATTGTTTAGAATGAAATGGGGGATGGACTGGAGTGCACGAGGCAGAATGACATTATCGTGCAAAGACAACCTTTATTGACTAAACACAAATAATGACGTTTCTTATTTAATTTCACTGATGTCCATTCACCTTTTACATGGATAGTAAAATTGCCCATATTGACATGATTTGTATTGGTTCAAAACCACACGACATTTAACCTGAAAATCGTATGGTACTAGTGTCAATCGTATGGTACTAGTGTCTAGTGTCTCTCTTGTTACCATGGTTACTAGGAGTATCGCGGGCCTGGTGATGACCCCCGATAACTTCTCCACTTTCCTTCTTGCCATCATGATTACCAACATGCTGCTCTACCTTACCTACTACGTCACTATGAAGGTAAAGCTTCTTTAGAAGACATCCGGGTACTTTCAGTAAAGTTCTGTAAATGGGGGTCATGAGTCGGGACACTCGACAAATGAAACATAGAGCTTGTTATTTTCATCTAAGGCCATCACCTCATATACTTGTATTCTTTCTGATATCCTTATCAGTTCAGTTTTCTACATTTGAAATAGTTTATGCATGTCTTCAAACTTTCCCTTCTGTAGACGGTAATAGCTACGATTCACTTTTTAATAATTACATAGGAATTCATTTGCTAATATCACTTTCATTCCATCACTATTTTATTCTAATGAACATAATAACGATAGGTTGGTCACAAAAACAACAGAATGTTAGCAAAGGGTAATCACTGATTTATTGTACAGAAGTTAGATACACAGTGCAGCTGTACTTGCGTGTGAAGATACACTTATTCAGCATCTCTGTTTCTAACAATTACTTAATCTTGTTTCAGCTCATCTATCGAGAAGACATTCTCCGCGTTGTCATCAAGTTCATCCTTCCGACAATCTTTCTCTGGATACCTGCTCTCATCTTCTTCTTACTTCCCCGTTTTAGGGTGGCAGCCTGGGAGGTAGGTTCTAACTTTCCCGTTTTAGGGTGGCAGCCTGGGAGGTAGGTTCGTACATCCCCGTTTTAGGGTTGCAACCTGGGAGGTATATTCTTGCATCCCCGTTTTAGGGTGGCAGCCTGGGTGGTAGGTTCTTATATCCCCGTTTTAGGATTGCAGCCTGGGTGGTAGGTTCTTATATCCCCGTTTTAGGATTGCAGCCTGGGTGGTAAGTTCTTTTATATTCCACATACTAAGAATCTTGCTATAGGATTGGTCAAGAGCTGATCACGTGATAAAGCGTATTTTTGCCCATCACATCACCTGAGAAGAACTAGGTCACTTGATAGTACACAGTGCAACGCACTTTCCCTTCACTGTCGCGCGGTGCGCGCAGCAAACTCATTGTTTTGTCATCTATAAAGACAGCTGTTTGTTTTGCTGATCCCTGGCAGTCCATACAGTCTTAACGCGAGATGAGTACGCGCGAAATAAAAGTGCGTTTCACTGTGGACTATCATTTAACTAGGTCACTTGATAGTACACAGTGCAACGCACTTTCACTTTAGTGCCGAGCGGTACGCGTAGCAAATTCATTGTTTTGTCATCTATGCGCACACGTAGCCTAAGCCCTAAGGATACCTAAAGACAGCTAAAACGGTTTCAGATGTGAAATAAAATGCGAGTTTCTAGGACCCTTGATGTGGAATATAAAGCAAATAATCAACGTTGGTGAAGGTGATGAGACAAACTATCACTTCCTCGGCGATCTGAATGTGTACGCTATCTTTCCTCAGCTGCGCTTCGGAAAGATAGCTACATCCAGATCGCCTCGGAAGTGATAGTTTGTCCCATCACCTTCACCAACGTTGATTATTTGCTTAATAATCCCCGTTTTAGGGTGGCAGCCTAGGAGGTAGGTTCTTATATCCCCGTTTTAGGGTGGCAGCCTAGGAGGTAGGTTCTTATATCCCCGTTTTAGGGTGGCAGCCTAGGAAGTGGGTACTTATATCCCCGTTTTAGGATTGCAGCCTGGGTGGTAGGTTCTAACTTCCCCGTTTCAGGGTGACAGCCTGTGAGGTAGGTTCTTACATCCCCGTTTTAGGGTGGCAGCCTGGGTGGTAGGTTCTTATATTCCCGTTTTAGGGTGGCAGCCTAGGAGGTAGGTTCTTACATCCCCGTTTTAGGGTGGCAGCCTGGGTGGTAGGTTCTTATATCCCCGTTTTAGGGTGGCAGCCTAGGAGGTAGGTTCTTATATCCCCGTTTTATGGTGGCAGCCTGGGAGGTAGGTTCTTACATCCCCGTTTTAGGATTGCAGCCTGGGTGGTAGGTTCTTACTTCCCCGTTTCAGGGTGACAGCCTGTGAGGTAGGTTCTTACATCCCCGTTTTAGGGTGGCAGCCTGGGTGGTAGGTTCTTACTTCCCCGTTTTAGGGTGGCAGCCTGGGTGGTAGGTTCTTACTTCCCCTTATTAAGGTGGCAGCCTAGGAGGTAGGTTCTGACATCCCCGTTTTAGGGTGGCACCCCGTGGGGCAGGTTCTTACATCCCTGTTTAAGGGTGGCAGACTGGGATGTAGGTTCTTATATCCCCGTTTTAGGGTGGCATCCTGGGAGGTAGGTTCTTATATCCCCGTTTTAGGGTTGCAGCCTGGGAGGTAGGTTCTTATCTCCCCGTTTTAGTGTGGCAGCCTGGGAGGTAGGTTCTTACATCCCCGTTTTAGGGTGGCAGCCTGGGAGGTAGGTTCTTATTTCCCTGTTTTAGGGTGGTAGCCTGGGAGGTAGGTTCATACTTCCTCTTTTTAAGGTGGTAGCCTAGGAGGTAGGTTCTTACTTCCCCGTTTTAGGGTGGGAGCCTGGGAGGTAGGTTCTAACATCCCCGTTTTAGGGTGGCAGCCTGGGAGGTAGGTGTGATCTCATCATCAAACATCAAACAATGTTGTGCGCAACAATTACACTTAGTTCGTAAAGGTTTCTGATAGTTATACTTGATGTGAGGTCTGGTGTATTTTTTTTCTTAATACTCAGCTACCTCAAGTATATCATTTTGTCTGCAGTGGTTTGTTGATTTAATCAAAGTGAAATTTCCTTCGTCAGAATAGTGTCCTTTCGTGGCCTTGTTGTGATGGTTGGATGAATGTGGTTGACAATGTGCAAGGTCACTTGAGTCACTGACCTTTTTTCATCCATGGATGAAAAATTATCCTGACTTTGATCAAATGCGCATTGCGCTGTATTATTTAACAAGTATCAGGGCATGATGATGCCAGGAATTTCCTCCTTGGATGAACTGTGAAAGTGTGTAGTTAGAAGAAGGACCTAACCCATAATTTTCGTGCAGTTCTTACATTTGTACATTATCGTATCGCCGACTCTTCTTTCTGAATCTTGAGGAAATTATGTATTGCAAAACATGATTCTTCTCTATTACCTATTACTGACACGTGTTATTGAAGGTGTAAATAGATATGCAAGGGAATGAAGTAGGAGTAATTCTTTATCTCTCATTCAGTGAGATACACATACGTGAAACAAACAAAGGAAAATGTTCCAAGAAAAAGAAAAGGTAAGTGTAATGTATTGATTACACAAATTGAAAGGACGTTTTAGTAAACACGATTGTTTAATAAAAACTTGTATCAAATTGCCTTTTACAGAATCCTTTTACCATGTTTTAAAACAGTATATTTTTGACACAAAATATCATATAGTTTGTTTGAATTACCATTTTGTATTTCATAGTAGCTACAGCAAATGTAACCCATTACACCTACACTGATAAACTGCATGGAATATTTCCCGCCACGTTCTACAATGTTTTAGCTGTGTAACATATGTTATCGTGTGTGATGGTATTTCAGAAAAGCATGTCTACTTATTCTTACGTTTTTATGTAACCTTGCATCACAAAGCCAAGAAAATGACGCACTTCCTGATATTACAGGAGGACTTAAACGGAAAATATTCCTTTGAAATCTAAACGTTTAAAATCTAAGCATTTCGATCTACGTTGTGTGTGTGTGTGTGTGTGTTGTTGTTGTTGTTGTTGTGTTTGTTCACTTACAGTATATCCCTCACTCTGGGGCTGTAATGTATTCTTTAGGTTTATGTCCCTGTAAATCTGTTTCACCTTCAATAGCACTCGCCGTGGAGCATGTAAGATGCAATAATCATGTTCATGCATTATGGACATTTCTGAGAAATATAGGCAGAGTAGTTTTAATTCCGTCAAGATAGAGGGTTTGATTGGATAGGGTTCTCTTCTATGTTTCTTTGTGTGTGTGTGTGTGTGTGTGTGTGTGTGTGTGTGTGTGTGTGTTTGTGTTCTATTTCGTGTTATTGGTTTTGTAAGCACACACACACACACACACACACTGAAAATATTTCCTGATGAAATGTTCATTTAGCTTAACTACATCAGCAAACGACATGTAATTATGTAGGCCTATATTATTATATTGAAAGAAATTAGACTTGAGGCGGACGTTGCTCTCGATATTGTTCTCCCTTTTAATCGGGTTTTCGGCCAGTCATCACGCCTCTTTCAGGCTCTACCAACAGATCAATAATAATCTCTTAATGGCATAATGTGCAAAGATGAATAACGTAATGTCGTGTAATACCAATCTTCTGAATGATTGCCTTCACATACACAAATCGATCATTAGATTCAAAACAAAAATACAATCTAACATCATTTCATCAACGGAAATACATTATGTATCAAAAATGAAGAAGAAATTAAAAAAAAAATCAATTCTTACGCGTATATCATACTTCTGAAATATAACAGTCATACCATTTGCCATCATTCTAAGCATGATTACAAACAATATGTATGTAATATTCATATTATGTCTATATGCAATGTACACATAATACAATGTTGGTGTAATTCATGTTGATTGTTCCAGGACACACCAGCGGAGTCAAGAGAAATGAACAAATCCTGTGTGGTTCTAGACTTCTTTGACTATCATGACGTCTGGCACTTCTTGTCAGCCGCAGCCTTATTCTTGTCTTTTGTGGTAAGTCCATCAAGATTTAAAACTGTTAGGGATCAAGGAATGTACTTTCTTACTATATCTGTTTATAATGAAATTCACATAGTAGCTCTTACTAACATTTAAGGTATGTTTGATCAAGGAATGAATCTAAGAAATCCATATTGTCGGAGATGTAAGAGATTGCCGTGAAGAGCTTGTAATCTGCTATTTTCTCATTTCTCCATTTTTTTTTTTCAAATAAGACAGCATGTCCTAGGGCAGCATGTTTTCTATTTTATCATCCCGTGGCGCACACAGCTTTAACATGCTAGTGACTCATGCATCTTAGATCTGTCATTATTTATACAGCTGTATCATAAAAAAATAATATGTGCTATACTTTGCTTAGTGTAGTTACAAAGTCGTTTTTTTAATCAAATTAAATTAAATGTTTTAATGCATTAATACTTATTATGTCTGAATTAGGGACGTGGTTCATTTGTTTTCTTTCAGTCTATTCTCTACATGGATGATGACTTGAAAGATCAGCCAAGAACAAAAATTAGAGTGTTTTAATCACGGAGGAGATCTTCTAGAAGGAATGATCGCACCGCACTAAGCATTCCTTCTCGACTTGTAGTCTTACTTCATCCAAGAACTTCACCCAAGTTGCTTGGAGGAATACAGCTGTCTGTTGTTGTTGTTGTTTTTTTTTTACTTTGGCAGCTGTCACGCTCTCAAATTTGGAAGACTTTCTACATAACGATTTTCTCAGCTTTTCTTCTGATTGACATGCATTGAGTTTGTAAGTTGAGGGGAAAAATGTATAGCCTTATGTTGTGTTTGTTGTTTTTGAGTGGGCCTGTGTTTTATATTTACAGCTGCTATTTCATTTTCACAGTAAGACGAATACTTGGTGTATCTTTGAAGTAACACAAGGTTTGAGATGACGATTATCTGACAGAGAGGCCTTAAACCTTTATTAACATATACAAAAATATATGGGTGTAGTGGTAAAATTCACCTTTAACATATGTAAAGAGCGTTATCTTGTGAGATTTGAAAAACATTTCTGTCATCGGACCTGGTCAAGTTCCCCCCCCCCCCAAAAAAAAAAAATGAATAAATAAATAAATAATAATATACATATATACACAAGTATACATAACTATATATTATGTATTATATACAGTGCTGTAACATCATAAAATATTATATCATAATACATTATTCCATAATCAGCTATCAGAATCAAATTAGTCATCTCAACTGAACCGAACTTTTGAACAAACAGATGAACAGGTGAGGTGTGATATCAACAGAGGATTTCATCTTTGCTGTGTGTCATTTATCAGCTTCTCTCTACTTTCTATAAAAGTGTACCTTGCTCTGTCAGCATGCACTCAGCTTAACTGTGATTAGCCGTGCAGATACCTCATATAAAATGTATAACTTATGACTATCGGTTTTAAGTAAGATTTCACACAATTTTCTACAAATATGATTACGTTATTCAGCGTAGAATACAGGAAAATATTGCTGTTGTTTTTTTTTAAGGTGGTTCACATTGTAGCTGTATGCCTAGTATTATCCTGTAGTTTATAACTGTTATATGAGAAAATGAGGAAAGTGCTTATTCGTAGTTCAGGGAATGTAGAACACCTGTAAATAGACATCAGATTATTCCATATTAATAAGACATATAAGAGATACATAAGCGACATATCATTAGAATGAAGGTTTGTGAAGGTCGGAGCAGGAGATTTATATTGTTATGATTCCGACACTTTCATCAGAATAGTGTTGCACGTAATTAGATATTTGAGCAACTGAATGAAATACTGCATATTGAATGTTCGTTTCGGACACTATCCTGGTGGCATGCCACTGTATCATTGTAAATCTGGATACAAGCTGTAAGCCAGTAATGAGCAAACAGACCAGTATTTATAGTCATAAGCAGCTTGTAAAACTCATTAGATGAGGCATGTTGAGACTACACACTGGAATATAAGTTGCAGTGGTGTCATCTTGGATTCCTGTCTCAGCCAATAAAGTGTTATGTCTTGTGGACAGCATTTGAGTTCTTTTCCCAAAGATCCTAGATCCACTTTATCTTTTAATAAAAGGGGCTTTTTGAGAAAAGCGTACTAACCTTTAGTTGTTTCATACAGTGAAATTAAAATTAAAATTACAAATGACAGGTGATCTTCGTACTTTAAGATGTATGAAACTTGCATATGTAAATATCTATTTCAGTGCTAACACAGAAAAAAAAAAAAAAAACCTGTATCGATGTAGTTATGTATTAGCTTATTTAGACGTGTACACGCTGCTATACATCAAAATACTTGACACCTATGCCGCCTTATATAAGTTTAATTTCAATCATTTCCTCCTTTTTTTCCATTTCGTACCTTTACTTAGTACCAAATTATAGCTGGGAATATGGAGTGTATGCATTTGTTATATTGTGCAAACATATGCACGTGTACTATGAAATATGTCCGTACAATTTATGCACGTAACTAGTGGCAGGTTAACTCACTATCTATCAGCCCAATAAGAGTGTCAAATCCATGGCGGCATGGCTGATTATATGAAGATATCCAACAAGGAGCATACTGCAAATTACGATCACATAAAATGCAAGTGACTTTTCTGTATGTATGGTTCTAGCAAAAACTTATTTTTTCTTTCACGCATCTTATTTCGATGCTCATCAACAAAATATCGTGCTCTTATAACAAATACTTACGCGAACAGACGAATCTGTCGTCGTTTCACATTACCTAAAATTATCAAGCATTTTTTTTTTCTTCAGCTAGTGACGGGAAACATTTAAAAATCAAGAATCCTCCTTTACTCCTTTAATAACATTTTGTCAGATTGCATAAAAAAAACTTTTTTTTCTATGAGGCGTATCGATTATGTACCCATGCAGTATTTCGTAATGTTGTCCTATCAAAGAAGAATAATGTGTATATAATGTGCTCCTTTGATAAGAATAGCAATTCCGTATAGCTTTGGCATAAATTTGAATCACCTGAATACTTTTATAAGCTTAAAGGAATACATTGATTATGAAGGTATAAGTATCGTTTGCTCTGACAAAGCAAGGAACTTGACAAGAGACTTTTGGAGGAGAGTTCTTAGAGAGTCTTTGGAAAGAGTTTTAGGGAAGTCATCGTGTTGTCAGCTAGATAAGTTTGTAACAACTCGTGTCGACAATGTGTGTCAACGGAAAATATGTACCAATAAACTAGCAGTTCCCCCGAAAATACTCTTCTTCACTAGTCTTGAACTCCGTGTTGTGCTTCTCTCATACGGTTGTCATAGTGATGGTAAAATGCTTGAATGTACTTGCATTCTTATAAGTAACTCTCTTCCATTGCGGAAAATTGTCCAATTGGGGGCATTATTCCCAACTTGGCTAATATCCTGCAAAATCCCCAATATAGTCAACTCGTATTTTCCAGAAACAACAATTATGTTATAAGGAATCTTAATGTTGATATACATTTATCTATTAAAGTTTCAGTGCTTGGATACTGCCAAGTCTTTTCTTGGTATTATGTCCTCATAATCTTTATTCCTTATGACAAAACCAACTCAAGTAGCTTACCATTCAGCATTTCTTTGCAAGATCAACCCTTTACGGGGTACGTTTCTGGATTGTTTTAATAGTCAGTAGCATCTAAAAAAGTTGCAACACTGCCTTTTTTTGACTAGTCAGAAGTGTGTAGAAGTAATGATTTAAAAAAAAAACCATATATGATTTATGAATGACAACACTGACGTAACTTTTGTCAAAGCGTGTTCCACAAGTTAGAAAAAGAAATGAGTGGTTATAAAAGATTCCTTAGGCTTCCTTGGATACCCAAGTCCTTGCTACAACCAATTAACCATCAAAATAATTTATATTATGCTGATTAGATTTAATGTACAGGGGAATCCCACTGTGAATATATTTCAAATACAAATTTTCTCAATCAACAATGTTACGTGTGGAAAACGTATATAATTTCCTAATCTTAGTTGCTATTGAGAATATATTGTCACATTCTCTGCTTTTCTTTTACAATTAATCATTATTTGTTGGGGATAGAAATAAAGAATCAGGATGGGTACTTGATTTAAAAAAAAAATAAAGGACTTTCAAGTTAAGGGGATATTTTGAGCGAACTCAGACAGACAATTATAGAAAAATAAGAGTTAAAGATTTTGCATATTTGTTTGGGATCATCTACAACATCACTAAAACTTCTTTTGAAAATGTTGATATTTTTCTTGAGCTTTTTAAAAACATTATTCCTAACTTTCAACGTCTTTTGCATATCACATGAGAATAAGTATATGCTTCGAATAGTATGCCCTATTGTCTTTTTTTTTCTAACCGTTTGCATTTGGCTGCGCCTTTTACATGTGCACACGGGATTTAGTTACCCATGGGAGTTTAAGGTTTTCCTCTATTTGAATGTCTTGTTTGCAATTAAAGAGACTGTACAATACTGGTTGAGGTGACGATCCAGCTTGTAACGTTTTGCAAGACATTTATGAACCGCTCTATGAAATGTTAAATAGCATACGATTCTGAGAGGAATCAAAAATTTATTTGATGAAAATCGGTTTGAAATGACTGAGATATCTAAAAAGAAGGAAAAACAAAGAGATCCTAATAAAAGACGTGGCCTGTCAATTTTATAAGGACCGTTTTTTTTTTTTTTTTTTTTTGGGGGGGGGGGGGCTTTCTCAGCCATTTCAAGGATAATTTTCAATAAGCGTTGAATCATGTATCCAATCATGTAGGCCTACATGCAAGTGTTCCATTATTGTAACAGTATTATCAAATGGAGGAAGCATATCATATAAGGACATACATATTGCGAGAGGAGGAAGCGTTTAACGAAAGCAGCTAGTTCAGCGTGGTTTATTGCCAGGTTTTCGGTCTTTTCTTTAGACCTTCATCAAGGCTGTAAGAAATACAAATCACTGGCATCCATATGACAAAATGGCTGCAGCCGTAAGCTTTATAAGGGCTCACACCCATAAATATTTCCCCATAGGGTGTGTGTTAAAAATCAAATTTCAAAAAATTCTGTAAAATAGCTGGGAGAAATGAGGTATTTCAGCTTCACTAACCTGGATAAGTTAGATATACCCTTTCATCCATCAAATTCTCAGGGTGGATAATTCAGTTCAAATTCTGTCCAGGGGTCCGCAAAGCCAAACTACGAGTTCTTGTCACTCAAAATATCACCCATTTTCCGTACACGTACTCAATGAAATATAGTCCCCTCAAATTCCACCAGAAAAGCTTTCATCTTCCAACCAAAATGCAATTTGTAGAGGAATTCATACTCAATATCTACAGCTATTCAGTTTTTTGCCAAACTACATCATTGATTTTTAATTGATTGTTTTCTTCATTTATTTTGGTATCTTTGGTACGAATTTGTGAAGGGGTCTGGGACAGTCCATTGTATTTACGGGTGTCAGCCCTATAGTGGAGGTCATATTTCTCATTTGACTTTTAAACATCATAAATGTGTTTTTGATGATATTTGCACTTACATCATATGGGCAATTACACATTCAAGGGTTATAAAGCTTCTCAAAGGGACACTTTTGAATCTCATGCCCTTTTAGGTTTTTTTAAAAAATAAAAATGTAGTGTTGATCAGTTCTTCATAAGATGAATACCTAGATGCAGGCAGTAATCTTTGATTATGGGGGTGTCATCATCACATTATTGCCTACAAAATACTTGAAAAGAATTTGCTTTGTCAAACAGACTAACTTTATGAATTTTGACCTGTTTCAGTGGTAGCCAAACAAAGAAATACATTAAATAACACAGTCATTCAAAGTTATGTGGTACTGATGACTGCTATGTACAAAGATCTATCTGTACCACAACAGCATAATAAGAAAACAAATTGTAGCCAAACAGAGTTGGGGGGGGGGGTAGAGGAGAGAGGTAAGGGGGGGGGTAGGAAGGGGAAGGGGGTAGGGAGGAAGAGATCTGACACAATAGATCAACATAAACCAGCAGAGTTTGTATGGGATGAATACTTCCCATAGACTTGTGAACATTTTATGCATCCTCTATAGGGCTCACACCCATAAATATTTCCCCATAGGGATGTGTGTTAAAAATCAAATTTCAAGAAATTCTGTAAAATAGCTGGGAGAAATGAGGTGTTTCAGCTTCACTAACCTGGATAAGTTAGATATACCCTTTCATCCATCAAATTCTCAGGGTGGATAATTCAGTTGAAATTCTGTCCAGGGGTCCGCAAAGCCAAACTACGAGTTCTTGTCACTCAAAATATCACCCATTTTCCGTACACGTACTCAATGAAATATAGTCCCCTCAAATTCCACCAGAAAAGCTTTCATCTTCCAACCAAAATGCAATTTGTAGAGGAACTCATACTCAATATCTACAGCTATTCAGTTTTTTGCCAAACTACATCATTGATTTTTAATTAATTTTTGTCTTCATTTATTTTGGTATCTTTGGTACGAATTTATGAAGGGGTCTGGGACAGTCCATTGTATTTACGGGTGTGAGCCCTATAAGTCTAACTAGCGTGAGTCTACGAGGGCCATTTTATCAATGGGTTCATAGTTGTTGTATAACAAGATACGATAATAATATGAAAATCAATCACTTCATATTATCGGTTACATTTCATTTGGGTATAACCATAGGGACTTTTCAATGGTGTTTACGTGGCCGCCTTTCTAGTACAAGACATATGTTTCAATTTGCCTCAGTCCACCCGTTACGTCCGCGGTGTTATCATCTATTTCGGTTTTTAGTGCACGCCGTTCATGACGTACTGCTATGAGGTCATGGGCCCGTCCCCTCCAGTGGGCTGGCGATTGGTGCGCCAAGCGATGACGTCATGCGCAGTTCCTTAAAATGACGTAATTACCTCGACGTCCACGTCCAGGAAGCGATTTTTTTTTCCGTAACCCTAACGCGTCGAAATTGCCAATTGTGTCACTTGAGCAAAGACTATCGGTGCACAAGTTGGTTTTTGTACGCATGTGCGTGGACTTCGATAGTTAGGCGTTGAGTTTGTACTGTATAACACAGTACCATTGGCATGGTCGTCTGCTAACTACAGAATCAAATTACAATGTGAGAATGGGACGCCGTCCTTCAAACAGAAACATAACAACGGGTTTATGGGTATATGAGTATGTAATGCGTGTGTTTGTGTGTGTGTGTGTGTGTGCGTGATTTCCACTTCACATTTCATCGGCATCGTGTTCGCCTTTGCCTTAGCTTACGTGGTATTTCTGTGGTTTTGTTCGCCGTCTGCTGACACTTTTCCTGTGTCTCGCAAGACTTGCGTTTCTAGGATGCGTGCAAACTCGACGTTGTCATCAATATCTTGCAAAAAGTAAATTAGGAATCTAAATGAAGCTTGTAATAAATTATAATCAATATCTTGCAAAAAATAAATTGGAAATCTAATTGAAGCTTGGAATAAATTATAATCAGAGTATTAAGAAAGTATAAAGAAAATGTAAAAGAAAATTCAACATATTTTCACTTTTTTCGCATAATAAAAGAGCACTTGACTTGCCTGTTTCTAAAGGTAGGGGGAATAATATTACCTATAATATTTGTCGGTAACGAGTCAGGGGAATGTGTACTTTTTTCAAAAGGTAGAATTTTGTGAAATTCTCTTTATATTTTCCTTATATTGTTGTACGCATGTGACATCTAAGTTATTCATACACTGCAGTAGTCTTCTCATCCAGCGGTTACTGCACAAAAACTTTAAAAATTCATAACTTTTGAACGGATTGTCTGATTTTCCTCAAACTTTCAATGATGTGTTCTACTAATATTGCTACATTCTCTCAATCCTTAATGTTTATGAAGGTGAACTTGTCCTTTAAGCCCCACAAAATCAGATTCGAAGTGGGCATTGGGTCTTGGGTAACATGGATGAACTACTGGGTTAATTTGGGTTTATCCTCCAACTTCACGATGATTCAGAAAGGCGTAGTATAGGCTCCTTTTAGTTTAGGTTCATGTATATCAATTTAGTTTAGGTTCATGTATATCAAGATATATGATTACATTTTCATTAATGATATAACATCCAAGATGAAGATGGGGGAGGGAAGAGAAACTGTGTGTGTGTGTGGGGGGGGGGAGAGCTATAGTAATCATCGATTTTGATCGATAATCTCTCTATAAATAGTTTAATTTAATCAGCTTTAAAAGGGCATTTTGGATCGGCCAAAAATCAAAAGATGTGCTATTTCCAACAAATTCTATTCATTTTCCCAGTCCATACATGTATAAAAAACTAGTATCACGGTTTGAATTGCTCTATCAATAATTTTTTTGATTTTCACTTTATCATTGCCAACCTGTATATAGTCCTTCTCATCACGTACCACTCATTTCTACCACCACGACCATCACTGAAGGAAACCAAAACCCAAAAAGAAATGTGGATTGAGTGAAAGCAGCCACATTAGTATAACACATCACTGAAAGTTTAAGGAAAATCGGGCAATCGATGCAAAAGCAATGAATATTCAACGTTTTGATGTTTGAACCACTGGCTGCATGCATGACATCATGTGTGGGCAACAACATAAAGAAAATAAAAGAAAACAAACATGTTTTCACTTTTCTTGAGTAATGGAAGAGCATTTGATTAACCGCTTTCAGAAAGTATAGGGGGAATGATTACTGCCCTTAACGTAAAGTATGTCAGTATCAATTAAGTTGAGGGAATGTGTAAGTAATCTCTTAGTAATCTCTTTTTTCAGTGATTACAACACCAAAAATATAAAAACGAATAACTTTTGCATCGATTGTGTGATTTTTCTTCAAACTTTCACCGATGTGTAACGCTAATATTGCTGCTTTCACTCAATCCATATTGTTCTTTGGGTTTTGGTTTCCTTTAATTTCAATCAATCATCACTTATACCATCAGTGATTTTATTAGATTACCATGCACGATCATAAACATCATTACTATAATTTCAGAACTGGATATCATCTTGTCATCATCACCACGATTATCACTCGTATTACCATCGTATACATATCACCACAAGCAATATATCTTCCACCACTATCAATGCTTTTTTTCATGTCATCAATCCATCAAAAACAACTTCACGAAATCTCTTTCATAGTTTTCAGCATCATCATCATTATCCTCAGTCTAAATAAGCATTGCGACTGGCAATATATTCCTACTCGATCCCTTCCTCCAATGCCCACATGACCTAGCACCCTTAATTGAATTGATGAAGAGAAACGATTGAATATTAAAACACTGATTTTTGTTTGTTTGTGTGTTTGTTTGTTTGTTCGTTTGTTTTTTGTTTGTTTGTAAGAACACTAGCCGCATTCACACGTACACAATAGCTGGTTACCGAGCGCGCTCCAAAACTCGAGTTCTTGTTATACTCGCAACTTTTTATAAAATTCATGATCGATATATTATAGAAATAAACAACTGGCTTTAACTGGTATCAGATTCTCAGATGGGTTCATGACTTTAAATGTGTATAAACCATTTGTTGTCGACTGACACCCAAAAAGGGAAGCCATGCGTGATTTGTTGTCTCGAAGTCGTGCAGTATCGTACACATAAAGAGTGATAAGATATTAGAGCTGTGACAGAAGTTTACTAGTATGAAGTTTATCAATATCAGCATAACCATATGTCTACTATGTGAGAGAGAGAGAGAGAAAAAAAAAATCCAACCCACCAGCTCCGATTCTCAAGTAAAACACATTTGTAGAAGAGATTTGAAACGATCGTTTTATAATGTGTTATTTGGCACAAAAATGATTTCCCTTATTTTTAAAAATGGTAATCGATAACCAAATGAAAATCAATTTGCCAGATATTAGCCAAATTTAAGATATTTTCATTAAGTTGGCGCGACGAGCATCAGTTCAGAGTCACAGGGGCTACTTTCGAGTTTTTATGAAATACATTCATAGGAAACTGATAACTACAAGTTTGAACAATGATTATAGCACCCATTATCATGGTTACAGTTCGTTATTTACAAGGTTCATTATTCAGAAGATTCTTTATTCCGAAAGTTCGTTATTCCGAAGATTCGTTATTCCGAAGGTTCTTCATTCCGAAGGTTCGCTATTCCGAATTATCGTTTTTCAAAGGTTCGTTAATCCGAAAATGAAACAAAGCTTGTTATTCCGAAGGTTCGTTACGGACCCTATTTCATTGTCGGATCAACGAACCTTCGGAATAACGAACCCTGCTTTATTTTCGGATTAGCGAACCTTCGGAATAACGAACCCTATTTTATTTTCGAATGAACGAGCCTTCGGAAAGCGAACCCTAGTTTTTTCGGATAAACGAACCTTCGGAATAACGAATATCCGAAACACACAAATCCCCGATACCTAGAGGTTTGTTAACCCGAAAATCAAGAAAGGTTCGTTAATCCGGACATTTGTGACGTTATTCCGAAGGTTCGTTAGTCCGAAAATAAGATAGGGTTCGCTATTCCGAAGGCTCGTTTATTCGAAAATGAAATAGGGTTCGTTATTCCGAAGGTTCGTTTATCCAAAAATCAGACAGGGTTCTGGAACGGGTCATAAGACTTTTTGAACGTTGTTAAAACTTTTTTAAACGTTGTAGAGGGTTTCAAAAGTTATCTGGATGTCTATAACGTCCAAACGTTTTTCTGTCGGTCCTAAAAATTTAGAAAGGTTTTTTAGTGTTATTTTAACGTTTAAAAGAAGTATATATAACGTCCAATTGAAACGTTTTAAATACGTCGAAAACCTTCCACAAGAAGACGTTCTGAAAAAGTTTAGACAAAACGTCCAAATAACGAACTTGGAATGTTTCAAGAACGTTTAGAAAACGTCTTTTGTTAGCTGGGTAAAGACGCAAAATTCAAGTCAGTTTTGTGACGTATCATCCACTTCATATTTACGAAGTATTAGTGAAATAAAATTTACGTTGCTTTGCAACCTATTTACCACGTCATATTAATGACGTGACGTTAAATTTACGTCAGTTTTGCGACGTCTTTGTGACTTTTATATAATTAAGGCCTACGAATTATAGTTTTATAGATTTATATCATTTTGCGAAATTATACTGTCGTCAGAACGACGACAATTTCACGTCAGTCAACTGTCAAAAATAAGATTTTTTTTTTTTGCTCAAACGGAAGACATAGAGAGAATTCATTATCTAGACTTCAGAAAGGCGTAATAATTGTCGTTTTTTTTTTGACGTAAATAAGCAAAGAAAACAGACGCTATTTAGACGTCTCAACCTGACGCCAAAAGGTCGTATTGTTGTTTCAAGACATCTAAAAGACGTCATATTTGTGACGTCTTTCTGACGCCTGGTTGGTTAGACAAAGATGTCGTAAAGACGTGTAAATTACTAATTAAATGTCTTATAAACGAAAATAACAGGCAGATACTTGCATCATATAAACGTTTCAAACTGACGTGAATATGTCGTACTTTTCAAACTGACGTGAATATGTCGTATTTTTTGCTCAATTGGAAGTTGTCCCACAGATGTCATTGGTGGTCATTAGAGTTGTCTTAATGACGTGTAAAACACAATTCTAAAGACAAGATGTACGTCAGAATAACGTCATGAGCACGTCATCTCACGTCAATTCATGCCTTTTTGATGTATATTGGTAAAGAAAACAAGAAAGATGTCTGAAAGGCGCCTTTTTCACGAAAACTAAACAAGGAAAATGGACGTGATTTTGACGTCATTTTTAGATCGTGGCCGGTTAAGGTCTAATAAAGTGCATGTGAGCACCTTAAGATACGACCATGATACAAATCTGATTCCTAGCTTACATTTGGACGTTTTCTAAACGTTCTTGAAACGTTCCAAGTTCGTTATTTAGACGTTTTGTCAAAATGTTTTCAGAACGTCAGTTTTCTGGAAGGTTTTTCGACGTATTTAAAACGTTTCAATTGGACATTATAAAAACGTTTCATAAACGTTAAAATAACAATTAAAAACCTTTCTATACATGATTTTTAAGGACGACAGAAAAACGTTTGGACGTATAGA
Organism: Diadema setosum; assembly: GCF_964275005.1. Classification (NCBI taxonomy): domain Eukaryota; kingdom Metazoa; phylum Echinodermata; class Echinoidea; order Diadematoida; family Diadematidae; genus Diadema; species Diadema setosum. The sequence goes on along the minus strand of NC_092690.1, from coordinate 42,278,385 downwards.
CATTCAGAAAACTTTTGAAAGCCCTATAGAACGTTTAAAAACGTTTTAAGAACGTTCATAAAGTCTTGTCAAAAGTTGACAGTTGACTGACGTGAAATTGTCGTTTTGACGACAGTATAATGTCGCAAACTGATATAACTCTATAAAACTATAATTCGTAGGCCTTAATTATATAGAAGTCACAAAGACGTCGCAAAACTGACGTAAATTTAACGTCACGTCATTAATATGACGTGGTAAATAGGTTGCTAAGCAACGTAAATTTTATTCTACTAATACTTCGTAAATATGAAGTGGATGATACGTCACAAAACTGACTTGAATTTTACGTCTTTACCCAGCTAACAAAAGACGTTTTCTAAACGTTCTTGAAACATTCCAAGTTCGTTATTTGGACGTTTTGTCTAAACTTTTTCAGAACGTCTTCTTGTGGAAGGTTTTCGACGTATTTAAAACGTTTCAATTGGACGTTATAAATACTTCTTTTAAACGTTAAAATAACACTAAAAAACCTTTCTAAATTTTTAGGTCCGACAGAAAAACGTTTGGACGTTATAGACATCCAGATAACTTTTGAAACCCTCTACAACGTTTAAAAAAGTTTTAACAACGTTCAAAAAGTCTTATGACCCGTTCCAGAACCCTGTTTGATTTTTGGATAAACGAACCTTCGGAATAACGAAACCTATTTCATTTTCGAATAAACGAGCCTTCGGAATAGCGAACCCTATTTCATTTTCGGACTAACGAACCTTCGGAATAACGTGACAAATGTCCGGATTAACGAACCTTTCTTGATTTTCGGGTTAACAAACCTCTAAGTATAGGGGATTTGTGTGTTTTGGATATTCGTTATTCCGAAGGTTCGTTTATCCGAAAAAACTAGGGTTCGCTTTCCGAAGGCTTGTTTATTCGAAACTGAAATAGGGTTCGTTATTCCGAAGGTTCGCCAATCCGGAAATAAAATATAGGGTTCGTTATTCGGAAGGTTCGTTGATCCGACAATGAAATAGGGTCCGTAACGAATCTTCGGAATAACAAGCTTTGTTTCATTTTCGGATTAACGAACCTTCGGAATAACGAATCATCGGAATAACGAACCTTCGGAATAAAGAACCTTCGAAATAACGAATCTTCGGAATAACGAACCTTCGGAATACTCACCTTCTCAATAACGAACTGTATAACCATCATAATGGGTGCTATCATCGTTCAAACTTGTAGTTATCAGTTTCCTATGAATGCATTTTATAAAAACTCGTAAGTAGCCTCTGTGACTCTGAACCGATGCTCGTAAATTTGGCTAATATATGGCAAATTGATTTTCATTTGGTTATCGATTACCATTATCAAAAATAAATGGAATCATTTCGTGCCACATAACACATTACAAAACGATCGTATCAAATCTCTTCTACAAATGTGTTTAATTGAGAATCGGAGCTGTGGGTTGGATTTTTTTCTCTCTCTCACACACATAGTAGACATAACGATGGTTATGCTGATATTGATAAACTTCAATAAATAGCAAAACGTATATACAGAAGATGACATATACAGTGTAAATACATACCAGCATACTGTACATTGCAAAGTAACATAAAAAAGTACATGCCACAGGAAGAGTTCACTAGAATGCCGAAATAACAATTAAAACGCTATTATTCAGGAATTATAAGCTATAGCCCTTACAAATAACAACTTTGCTTAAAAAATCTCTTAAATGAATATATGGAAGAAGCTGATCTAATTGAGTGAGCTAGCCTGTTCCATTCAAGTACAGAGGATACGATTGGGCTGCACTTGTGACAATCAGAGCGAAATCTTGGCACACGTAGATTTCCACTGTCTATTAGCCTTGTATGATGTTCATGTACATCACTGGGCTTAACTAAGTGCACCTGAAGGTACGAAGGTGCTAAGTTATGGACGCATTTATATATCATAACGCGACTGACGTCGTGTCATCCATTTAAGACTTTTGAATAAATCAGCTAGTATTCTTACAAACAAACAAACAAACAAACCAAAAAAAAATTAAGAAATCAGTGTTTTGATATTCAATTGTTTCTTTTCATCAATTCAATAAAGGGTGCTAGACCATGTGGGCATTGGAGGGAGGGATCGAGTATAGGAATATATTGCCAGTCGCAATGCTTATTTAGACAGAGGATAATGATGAAGATGCTGAAAACTTTGAAAGAGATTTCGTGAAGTTGTTGTTGATGGATTGATGACATGAAAAAAAAAGAGTATTGATAGTGATGGAAGATTTATTGCTTGTGGTGATATGTATACGATGGTAATACGAGTGATAATCGTGGTGATGATGATAAGATGATAATATCCAGTTATAATGATGTTTATGGTCGTGCGTGGTAATCTAATATAAGCAATGATGGTAGTTATGATTGGTTGATATATGAAGTGGTACCGTTGTACACATTGAGACTTGAATAGGTATCAACTGGGAACTTCAACTCGTATTAACTTATAATAGACCAGTAGCCTTCATTTGGTATCAACTGGTACAAAATGACACTTGAACTGGTATCAACTAGTACCATGCAGTAAAACTTCAACCGACAGAAACTGTTACCAAGAAGTGGTACAGTGATACTTGAACTGGTATTACAAGTGCCCATCAGTAGACTTTTACTGGTTTCAACTGGTATAAACTCGTACCAGTAAACAAACTGGTATCAACTGGTACCAGTACGTCTTCAACTGGTTTCAATTAGAATTGCTCATTTTGTTACTGGAAAGTTGGAGTTGCCTTGCTGGTTTCAACTGGAACCAGTTAAGACCAGTTAAAACCAGTAACGACCAGTTAAAAATGCTTACTGGTTTCTACTGGTTTTTTGACCTAGGAAAGGAAACCAAAACCCAAAGAACAATATGGATTGAATGAACGCAGCAACATTAGCAGTACACATCAGTGAAAGTTTGAGGAAAAATCGGACAATCAAAAGTTATTCGTTTTTATATTGTGATGTTGTATCACTTAATAAAGAGATTACTAGAGACCATGACGTCTTTAGTGGACAACAATGTAAAGAAAATATGAAGAGAATTCCACACAAAAAAATCAATAAAATTACACATTCCCTCAACTTAATTGATACTGACATAATCTATGTTGAGGGTAGTAATCATTCCCCCTACTTTCTGAAAGTGTTTAATCAAATGCTCTTCCATTACTCAGGAAAAGTGAAAACATGTTTGTTTTCTTTATATTTTCTTTATGTCGTTGCCCACACATGATGTCATGCAGCCAGTGGTTCCAACATCAAAACGTTAAAAATTTATAACTTTTGCATCGATTGCCCGCTTTTCCTTAAACTTTCAGTGATGTGTTATACTAATGTTGCTGCTCTCACTCAATCCACATTTCTTTTTGGGTTTTGGTTTCCTTCAATGATGGTCGTGGTGGTAGAAATGACGATGGTACGTGATTAGAAGGACTATATACAGATTGGCAATGATAAAGTGAAAATCAAAAAATTATTGATAGAGCAATTCAAACCGTGATACTATAGTTTTTTATACATGTATGGACTGGGAAAATGAATAGAATTTGTTGGAAATAGCCAGCACATCTTTTGATTTTTGGCCGATCCAAAATGCCCTTTTAAAGCTGATTAATAAACTATTTATAGAGAGATTATCGATCAAAATCGATGATTACTATAGCTCCCCCCCCCCACAGTTTCTCTTCCCTCCCCCATCTTCATCTTGGATGTTATATTATTAATGAAAATGTAATCATATATCTTGATATACATGAACCTCACCTAAAAAGGAGCCTATACTACGCCTTTCTGAATCATCGTGAAGTTGGAGGATAAACCCAAATTAACCCAGTAGTTCATCCATGTTACCCAAGACCCAATGCCCACTTCGAATCTGATTTTGTGGGGCTTAATAAACATGATCAATGTTAATAACAATAGCATATCGCTGCAGCTGTTGGCCTAAATATAATACTCTGATTGTAATTTATTCCAAGCTTCAATTAGATTTCCAATTTACTTTTTGCAAGATGTTGATTATAATTTATTACAAGCTTCAATTAGATTTCCAATGTACTTTTTGCAAGATATTGATGACAACGTCGAGTTTGCATGCATCCTAGAAGCGCAAGTCTTGCGAGACACAGGAAAAGTGTCAGCAGACGGCGAACAAAACCACAGAAATACCACGTAAGCTAAGGCAAAGGCGAACACGATGCCGATGAAATGTGAAGTGGAAATCACGCACACACACACACACACACAAACACACGCATTACATACTCATATACCCATAAACCCGTTGTTATGTTTCTGTTTGAAGGACGGCGTCCCATTCTCACATTGTAATTTGATTCTGTAGTTAGCAGACGACCATGCCAATGGTACTGTGTTATACAGTACAAACTCAACGCCTAACTATCGAAGTCCACGCACATGCGTACAAAAACCAACTTGTGCACCGATAGTCTTTGCTCAAGTGACACAATTGGCAATTTCGACGCGTTAGGGTTACGGAAAAAAAAAATCGCGTCCAGGAAGTGAAATCGAAAAGTCCCTACAATGCCATGGTGAACATCCGCGTGTTATTGGTTTAAAGAAATATGAGGGTATTATCATGCAACAATAATGGCCAATGTTTGATATCCTTGTGTTGTATACTATATGACTATATGAATATACACGTATTATGTATTATACCTATTGGTGATTTTACTGAATATATATAATATCAAACGAGAATGACCGTAGAAATTTCATCAGACTGAAAATAGTTTGACATGTTTTAACCAAACAGGGATATTGTCACATCTTAGTCAAAATAAGGGAAACTTGACATGTCGAAATCTCCCATTGTACGTCAGATTGTGTTTTAACCCATTTCGTTTTTGTTTAGCAAAGGAAACACACAGATTTTCCCAGCAAACAACATCAGTTCACATTCCTCCATTGTATTGATAATACAAGTATGACAGGAAAAGTGCCGCAAGCACTACCAGAATTGCTATTAAGTACGGGAAGTCCGGAGTTATATCTTTCTCTCTGTATCTAATATTTCCTTCCGCAAGTTTAAGGCACTTCAAGAGTATTTCTAGAAACTGGACACTCCTTTCCGGGTCTTCTTTCGGTGTCTTACATGAGTCATTGCTGCTGTAGTTGTCCACGATCCATATATTATCCATTGGAACATGCGTTCTCAAATGGAGCTTCTCTCTAAGCTTGTCAGTGGAATCAAGTCTGTGTTTGTGCGTCACCACGAGGCCGATGCGACGACCTGTGAACGGGAATTTTAATAGTCCAATAAACACTATGAGGTTCTTTAAGATCTGACTCGTCTAGAATTCACAGACTCAGAACACAGGGTACTTTTATTGTGTCAAAGAGACGGACTATAACAGTGGCGGATCCAGGGAGGATTGCAACCGGCGCACACCCCCCCCCCCCCTCCCCATTTATTTATTTTTTGAAACAAAAGAAATAAAAAGAAAAATGGGGGAGGGGTGCTTGCGCCCCCCCCCCCCTTTCATTTTGTAAACGCGCCCTCTCTTTACGGAATTCCTGGTTCCGCCCCTGTATAACATGGGTTTATTATTGTATAGCGCGCACAGAATTTCACCAATCTATGATATAAAGCCAAGCCCATTCTGAAAGGAAAAGTCTTATGTGACCCTGCACCTCAAAACAAACAAAACGTCGCCAGTCATGATTTTTAGTTAAGACCATATTCTGAAAGAGCAGACTTTAAGCTTTAAAATGATGTATAACTCAAATCAAATGGACTCTCCTTACCTATCTAAATATTGGAAAGAAAGCACAAACTCATGAAAAGTGTGAACTGAGAAAAGAGGCTCTGAAGTACAGTGTCTATTCAAGCGCTTAATCTTTACCAAACCGTGCTGGCTGTGCGATGAATACGACAAAAAACAGGAAGTAAACCAGCAGAGTAACAACAATGAAGGGATTATCAGATTAAACTGAAATTAAGCTTGCGTCATTAACACATTCTGTCCATAATTAATGCCAACTTTCAAAGCATTAGCACTATCCTTCCAAAAGTTATTAGAGTTAAAAGTGAAGAGTGTGGACAAGGTTTTTTAGAAATGAAAAAGGGATTCTAAAGACACACATAATCACACTATTCTACCAAAAAATGTTCGAGATAAACTGCTAAGAAATCACCCTTTCCTGCCCGTTTTATGATACCAAATCTTAGCACAATGTAAAAGAAGACCCGCTCTTTCAGAAAATATGAAAAAGTCAAGTTCGGCTAGGTTGACCCATTGCACTTATTTTCAGTCCTCACGCAAATTCAGTGTGTGCGACTTTATGTTCGTTTTGAGGTGCACGGTCACATAATTATACTAGTAATCTCTACCTATTCAGCATCAAGTTGAATCAGTCTCTATGCATAAATGTAGAAGCTCATAATGATAACACATTACATAGCTGCTATCATTATAGTAACCTAATTCTAATGTGTTTATATTTGTCTACTAACGATTCAATCAACTCATATCCAGTTCACGCTCTGCACAATATATGAAAATAGCAATACCGTAATGATAGTAAACTTTCTTCGCGAATTCCATAATGTAGTTCCCGACGTCATCGTCAAGCAACCGCTGAGCTGCGTGACTGCATGGCACAGGAGAAAGGAAAGAAATGAAGTCAGAATCACCCACAACTTGCTTCGTAACAGACTTTAAGATTGTATAACAATGGCTTGAAATTAAGGATTCAGATACCATACAGTCATGCAAAATTATTTGCAAACTCAGTTAATTTTTTTAAACTCTTCTTGCAAAAAAAGAAAATAACACTACATAAATATGTGACCTGAAGCATTGTTTCAACGAACAGATGAGAAAACAATGGTACTGTGATCACTGTTCATCTGTCCAGTTGACACTAAATAAGCTTACATATTGACACAGAACATGAATCGCTATCTATACGAGAGACAACTTAGACTCACATTGACTTCAAGACGAATATTGGGCAGTGGATGGTCTTGCCACACCTAAGCATGCACCTGGACCGTGTTCATGCTTTCCTACTGTTATAATAGATAAAATGAAAAATCATCGGGACATCAATAAATGTCTTCAACACGATGTCAAAGCTCTGATACATTTCTTTGCTTTAATCTAAAAAATTAAGATCACGCATTGAAATTTGCCCTATAACATCACACTGAACGGCGAACACTTAATACATTACCCTACTAACAGGGGGAAATCACGTCCACGGTGGACAGCCATAAAACTTTGAAAATTTAAACCATTAAACGTGCGGACCAACATGCCCACAATCAACGCTGTATAAAGCACTACGGCAAAAACTGTGGTCCAAACACCAACAAATCATAAAACGCTAGAATCTCTTCTGATTTTAATGGTTATCCGGGACTGTGATTGAGTCCCCTTTGTCGATGGTGTACACCCCCCCCCCCCCCCCCCAACCGAGGGCAATGTGAACCCATTGGGCATCCACAGGTTGTTGGCTTACCCATAATCTCGGAAGTACCCAAAAGTAATTATCCACAGTACCATAAAAAATACTCAATCACAAATTTTCTCCTCCTGCAAATCAGTGCAATATGTCCTAAATTAGCCTCCCAATAAGAAATGGAATAAGAACAAAATATGCTATTACTTCTGGCACCCACTTCTACTTAACCCGAGGCCTATATGCATAGCACCCCAGGTACCTGCCGCCAGCTTAGCAGGGTCCAGACAATGGGAGGGCATTGCCCTCGGGGGCATCAATACTCTGTGCCACCCGCTCCTGCCTACCCTCTGCCATCGATACAGCTCCAGCAAAAGCTGATTTAGTGGACACCCGCTAGGGCCTTTCACTTGTCAGTTCCCATACGGGAGACTGTTGTGTTCCAACTGAAGTAGGCATGGGGAAACGCCTTCCTCCATGCCACTGCCTCAGTATGGGAACAATGCTCCTTGAGACGATCCACACACCCATTATGAGGATCCTTTCCTGTAGTCTTCTTGGGCTATGAAGGTCTCGGGGCGGACATGACAATCCAGCCCTACCTCCAAGATTGCATTGGCTCTGGAGTCGCACATTGGCACTTGGAGGCGATCCAAATTCAATGCTGTGATATGCGGGACTTGTCGCATGTATCCTCCCTTTCACCTCCCCCCACCTGGGTCCCACACCATTCTTGCTTTATCTTTTCTGCGCCAGTGGACATCCACTCGCGCAGAGGTTTGAATCCATTGTCCCTTTTCCTGTTCTTCCTTGAACCTCTCCCGCGTCTTTTTTTTTACAGGTATGTATGCAAGCGCCATTCCATTGAATGACGGGGTTATTATTTTGCAACGTTGTCAAATAACTCTAATGTAAGCAAGTTCTTGGTATGGCTAATCTATTTTATGATGTATCATAATCTATCTATGTTTAGATAACCTAATTCAAATTTGCAGAGACATAGAAAAAGATTTGTTTTACAATCGTGATACATTGAACTACTCATTTACCCTGTGCTGAAATCCGCATGTCTGCTCAGCATGTGTTATCGCCATCGCTCAAACTTTGATTGCGATGGCGTGTGTGTATGTGGGGAAACATGGTCCTGAAAGACCACGCAGCACGAGACATGGTACAAACTAATCGGACGTAAGAAGTCGTACATTCAAGTGCTAAAACAAACAAATAGCGAAATCAAAATTCACTGAAAAGGTCTTGACACTGTAATGTACGTTCCAAAATAATGTTTGGCTTAGTCTTGAGAGGAAATCCTACAATTTAAAGGTTTTCCTCGCACGAGATCAGGAATGAGATCGGTGAACTAGCTACTCAGACAACAGTGTGTGTACTGTATATGCGAACATGAGCATGCACTAAGTGGATATGAGAAAGTGGCAAGAACGTTAGGAATGCACCAAATACGGTGGGCTACAGATTCTTGGGGCGAAATTAGCCTTTATTTATTTATTTATTTATTTATTTACTTATTTATTCATTCATTTATTCAAGATTTCATGCGTGTTCACAAAGTAGGAGTGCATACAAAATGTATGCAAATACATCTCATATAGCCAAGACAGAATATATACGATAAGTATACATTGATAAGAAGCAGTTACAGAAATACGTGTAGTATACAACTCTAAGAGAGCTACATTATTCAAGGTAACGAACACGCAAAGGAATTGCAACATAAGCTTAAAGCTTGAAAATCGTTGCAACCCCCGTGCACATAATATATATGCTTGCGAATAGTTTAAATGATGAGTTGGGGGGGGGGTATTTACAAAAAGAGGAACATGACGGGGGAAAGAAAAAATGCATGCGTTCGATTTCAGGGGAAATATATGATCACAGCAAGATTAATAGTTAATAGTACCCAGGAGTTCAGCGTGAAGCTGATAATAGAATATGTTTGATCGACCTTTTGTAAGTAACTATTTTTTGTAAATTACGAACATGCTGAGGTAGCGCATTCCAGACATCAGGACCGCTATGTCTGATTGATTTATAGGCTAGTGCAGTACCAGGGTTCACTAAATGTATATCTGATGCTTGTCTCGTGGGATACGAGTGAATTGCACTGTTCAGTTGAAACATTGTCGAAAAAGAGACAGGTAATAGGTCTTGCTTAGAACGAAACATGAAGAGGGCAGTCTGTAGGAAATGTATATCATCTACTTTTCAACATTTTAATTTCAAGAACAATGGGTCTGCATGTTCTAGGAAACCAGACCCTGTACATATACGAACAGCTTTCTTTTGCAGCATAAGGATATTATCTGTCAAACTCTTCGACGTTGCCCACAGAATATTACAATACGAAATATAAGGTTAGATAAGAGTGTTGTATAACATCAAAAGCACTTTGTCAGAAACAGAACATGTTACTTTATGTAACATACCAATATTGCGGGATATCGGAGGAGCGATATGATTCACATGGTCACTCCAATTAAGTTTATCATTAATATATACGCCAAGGAACTTTGTACACGTTTTCCTTTCAATGCTGGTACCATCTAGATTGACATTAGTTTCTTGAGCACCTGAGCATTTCCTCCCTTTAAAGTGAATGAAATTAGTCTTCTGCACATTAAGAGATAGTATGTTACTTCTGAACCATGATGTTAGCTCTGGTAATTCTGAATTAATAGTGAGTTCAAGGCTTCGAACATCACGATGAGATAAGAAAACACTTGTATCATCAGCAATATGGTGTAGGTCAAGATTGTGGAAACATCACATATGTCATTTATATAGATGAGAAATAAAAGTGGGCCTAGAATGGATCCCTGTGGAACACCGCATTTTAGATACAGAATGGCAGAATTAACAGAGTTGCAGTGAGTAAACTGTCTTCTCATTGACAAGTAGCTAGAAAACCACTGATAAGCCACACCCCTTACACCATAGTGACAGAGCTTAGACAGGAGGATCGAATGGTCAAGTGTGTCAAATGCCTTACTAAGATCCATAAAGACACCAATAACATGCTCACGTGCAGCTAGAGCACTAGAGACACAATCATAAAATTTCAAAAGGGCATGGTCAGTTGAATGAGACCTCCGAAATCGATACTGCTCAGGATTTAGAGAGTTATGTTTCTCCAAGAAATCATAGAGCCTGTTATATACAAGTCTCTCTAAGATTTTAGAAAAGGCGGGTAAAATTGAAATTGGTCTGTAATTCGAGATTAACATTCTGTCATCTTTTTTGTGGATAGGGATTACTTTGGCTAACTTAAATGAGGAAGGAAATACTCCAGTCACCAGAGAGAGATTACAAATATGAACAAGTGGGGTGATGATTGAGTCTATGATCTGTTTCAATAAATGTGTACTTATTTCATCATGTCCACAAGAGTGGCTAGATTTGAATGTATTAACTATTTCAAGAATTTCAATGCAGTCAGTAGGCTGCAAGAAGACTGAAAATTCTCAAGGGCCTTTCAGATATTCCCTAAAATTCAAACAATTCCTATCTATCTTTTTAGCCTGGTTAGGTCCAACATTTGCAAATTAGGTATTGAAAGAGTTTGCAATGTCATCGGGAGAAGTAATTTCTTGTCCATTTTCTACGATTTTCTCTGGGGCAGAAGTATTGCCTTGATTGCCTAAAACACCCTTTATGACCCTCCAAATGGAGGCAATGTTGCCTGTAGTTTTTTTTTTTTTTCAAATTGTGTAGAGTAAAACAGTTTACGAGAGGATCGAATAATTGATGTTAATCTATTCCGATATTTTTTTGTATTTTTCAATGTTTTCCAGAGATGGTTTCTTTATACTTCTTTTATAGAGAGCATTTCTTCTTTTTATTGATCGGAGTATACCACTAGTAATCCAAGGATGCAATCCCTGTTCCATAGGTTTTGGCTTTTCATACGGAATGTGCTTATCAAAATGCCTGTAGAATTTTTCCCAAAAAATATCAAAAGCCGTCTCAGTATATTCACAAGCAAGAACATCATCCCATTCTTCAGAAAGCAAGCTGGCTTTCAGACCAGACACCTTTTCGTCAGTAATCTTTCTCTTCTTATCGTTTCTCACTGACCCATTCGCATGAGACTGGTAACCATAATATTATAATATGCAAAACACAGGTAAATGATCAGATTGTTATATACAGCCCGTCTAGTATTCATATTTGTGTAATAATTCGAATTCTTCATAAAATCGCAAATAAAAATACTTCATATATTCATTATGTATTTCGGGTTTTTTTCGCCCTAGGTATCATTTTATTTTGAATAAAAAAGTAATAATATACATTATATATAGTTCTTGTCTCAAGTCTAAACTCCATGCGCCTTGTTGCAGTTACCCCGCAGTTGCCCATGAATACGATGCATGAGTAATCAGCTGTTACGGAGCCGTACTACCCTACTGCTCCTGTTAGATTGTAATTGAGAGCGACTGTGATTTCAGCGGTGGCGTTTATGGTTTTATAACCTTTTTTACACTCTAAAATAGACCTGTTAACATTGGTTAAGGTATTTCAATTTATGCATGTTTCTGTCTAGAATCCTTAGTTACCGACTATTAGTGCACATGGTATGCATAATGGCATTTCTATGGATGGAATCTATTATACATTCATTAATTGTCAAGCAAGCCTCGGGCAAGCTTTTGAGTCGTCAGGAGAAAGTTTTGTTCAAGAGGAATGCATAAAATTAGAAAGCAGGTCTATTCCTAATAGACGGGGAGACGGAGAGAGGGAGGGAGAGAGAGAGAGCTAGCTATTTATATGACGAATGTGTATGTGTATGTATGTTTCATGATTATATGCATTCACTTTCAAAACACTGTATTTGTAACTCATGTCGGCCATAACCAGGGGTTTACAAAGAAGAACATAAGGTGATTCATTGCGTTATGCAATGAGCCAGGTGCGTTGCTATGTCAGTGCATAAATCGTGTTTTGCTAGGCATACATGTAGCCTCCCAGTTCTTACAGCCATGCTATTCCGATGCTCGAGCACCATTCATGTATATTCATGAGCAACAGGAGTTTGGTAAAGGTAGTGCGCGTGTGCAAAGATTGTCACATCATGAACATTAATGAGCCCATTGGTTTCCTGCCTCGCTGTGGTACGGGAAAAAAAAAGACGCCTCCCGCACTGACTGCTCAGTACTGGGAGGGTTATCTGGAGCCAACAGGCTGACCAAGGAGCTCCTAGGAGCTCTGTTGAAGAGCAACTGAAACTCTCCATCCACCTCTTGCACCACAACATGCGTGCCCCTGCACTCCCCAAGGTGAAATTCATCTACCCTGGCTACTTGAACTTCGCGTGGTGGTGCTGTAAGTGGGACACATCGTCCACCTTTTCTGCAAAGGGTGCCCAGTTACCGTGTGCTTTCCTACAGTATGCACACCCCCGCAGGGCAAGTCCTCCAAGTTGAATCCCAACCTGAATTCCTCGCAAAAGGTGGTTACGATGGGGATGCGAGAAAGGGCATCCGCGTTCAAATGCTTCTTGCCAGGGCGGTGCTCCACCTGCATATGGTATTGACTCAGTTCTTCCGTCCAGCGGGCAAGTTGACCCTGCGTATAATTGAAGTTCAACAACTATAGCAAATTGTGGAGATCAGTGCGCACAGTAAATGGATTCCCTAAGAGATAGTGACGGTACTAGCGTGTAAATTTTACCACTGCCAGTAGTTCCCTATGGGTAACACAGTACCTCCGCTGCTCAGGAGACAGAGAGATACTCCCGACCTTCTCTTCCCCCTGCTGTACTTGGAGTAGTTCAGCCCCTATTGCTTCATTCGAGGCATCAGTGTCTAGGATGAATTTGCCTCCCTGCGTGGGAATCGTCAGGACAGGGGCCGAAGTTAGCAGTTGTTTGATAGTTTGAAGGCTTCCTGCTGTTCTGAGTCCAATCGAAACTGGTTCTTCCCAGTGATGCGGTACAGAGGCACTGCAACCGCTGCATAGTCCTTCATGACTGCCCTGTGGTAGTTGGCAAGGCCTAAAAAACCTCTCGACCTGTTTGGAGCTGTGGGCACTGGCCACTCCAACGCCTCCTGCACATGGTCTAGCTTGAGGGAGATACGACCTCGTCCCACCTCGCGGCCTAAAAACTCCACCTGCTTGCGAAAGAGTTCACACTTCTTGGGCTTAAGCTTCAACTGGTAATTCTCAAACCGTCGAAGGACGTCCTCCAAGTTAGCTAAATGGTCTGCAACGGACTTCCCAAGAACGACTATGTCATCGAGGAATGCAAGGACCGTATCCCAGGTAAGACGACGCCGCACCAAATCCATCGCTCTAGAGAATGTGGCAGGTGCATTGCAGAGATCAAACCCCATTCTCACGAATTCACACAACCCGTACTTCATAACGAATGCGGTCTTGCGGATTCGAATGTTCGGCAGAGGATATACATCCTTCCGCGTCACAGCATTCAATCCCCGATAATCAATACACCATCGCACCGTGCCGTCCCGCTTACGCACCAGCACCGGGGGTGACGCCCAATCAGATTGAGACGGCTGGATCACACCTGCTCTCTCCATCCTGTCAAGGAGTTGCTTCTCCTCTGCAGCGAAGTTCCTCGGAGTTCCCCGCATTTTTTTGTTTCACCGGCTTCGCATCCCCTGTGTCTATCCGGTGTTCAACGGCGGAGAAGTTGCCCAAATCGAATTCGTCACAAGCGAATACCCCCTGGTAACGGAGCAGTAGGTTCCGGAGCTGACTCCTATCTACTTCGGTGACTAAGTCGATGTATGATCGCTTGAAAAGGTCTTGCAGGTGAGCTGGGAGTTCAACGTAACCTTCCTCCTGAACTTCCCCCACCCCTCTTTCATGTTCATTCTGTTGATCACTCGTTACGCTGGCCTCTGTAGCCTCATAGGCTTCGCCTATCAAGCTATGGCCTCTAAGATGCATCGCCCTATCCAGTGGATTCAAAATGAATACTTCTACGTGTTGTCCCCCATCGTGATATGCACGAGGCACCATCGCCGGGAGTCCACGTACTGGTTCGATAAGGAAGGAATCTAACGGCCTATTCAACACACTTGTTAAAAGTGTATACACACAGGATACATCAGACCCCTGGTTGAATACGTCGTCCCAGTGTGGCATCCGGGTCTTACACAACAGCTGTCAAATTGAGCTCCAAATTGAAAGGGCCCAAAAACGAGCCATACGAATGATCTTAGGCGAATCCTACGGCACTTATCTCAATGCTCTCGAAATAACACAACTTCAGTCTCTTGAGGCTCGCAGGTGTGATGCATGCTGCAAATTTGCGAAGTCACTGCTAAAGTCACAACAATTTAGGCACTGGTTACCAGCACCTCGAAAGACCAAGTACTCTTCATATTTAAGAAGGTCAACACAATATCCCACTGTGAGGTGTAGAACAGAAAGGTACAAGAGAAGCCCAATTCCATATCTTATTGAGTTATTAGATACTACACAATAATTTGGAAAGGTTTCATGATTTAAAGGTATCGTTGTATGAGAGATTGTATGAGAGAAGTAACTGAAATTTAAGTTGGTGTACATTGCGGTATTGATGATTATTGTGTCTGTCACGAAAAGCGTTACCATGGTAAACAATTATTTGGTAATTGATTTCAAATCCGTTATTTTTTTTCTATGTTTGTGCAATGCCGGAGGTTATCTTTTTTGAGAGAATATTTCGGGCCGTAAGGTCAAAGGTCAAAGGTTAAACGTCAAGTGAAAATTCGTTTTTTTCCTTCAAGCTCGAATATGGTTCAAGGTTATTTCATGGAACTTAGTAAATATGTATGTATTGATAGGCAATGATTGCCTTGGAATTCAAGGCTCAAAGGTTAAAGACAAATGTTTATTATTTCATTGTTTTTCTCATATGCTTGTGCAATCCCGGTATTTTCAGAAGTTTCGTGTGCATTTTTATTACCTTATAAAGAGAATATTTTGGGTTATGAGGTCAAAGGTTTAAGGTTAAAGGCTAAGTGAAAATGTATTTTATATATGTGACCGTGCACCTCAAAACGAACATAAAGTCGCACACACTGATTTTACGTGAGGACTGAAAATAAGTGAAATGGGTCAACCTAGCCGAACTTGACTTTTTCATATTTTCTGAAAGAGCGGGTCTTCTTTTACGTCAGCTGTGGTAAAATTTGGTATCATAAAACGGGCAGGAAAGTGTGTTTTTTTAGCAGTTTATCTCGAACATTTTTGGTAGAATAGTGTGATTAGGTGTGTCTTTAGAATAATTTTTTTCATTTCTGAAAAACCTTGTCCACACTCTTCACTTTCAACTCTAATAACTTTTGAAAGGATAGTGCTACTGCTTTGAAAGTTGGCATTAATTATGGACAGAATGTGTTAATGGGGCATGCTTAATTTCAGCATAATTTGATAATCCCTTCATTGATGTTACTCTGGTGGTTTACTTCCTGTTTTTTTGTCCCATTCTTCGCACAGCCAGCATGGTTTGGCAAAGATTAAGCGCTTGAATAGACACTGTACTTCAGAGCCTCTTTTCTCAGTTGTGCTTTCTTTTCAATATTTAGATAGGTTAGGAGAGTCCATTTGATTTGAGTTATACATCATTTTAAAGCTTAAAGGCTGCTCTTTCAGAATATGGTCTTAACTAAGAATTCATGTCTGGCGACTTTTTGTTTGTTTTGAGGTGCAGGGTCACATATATATATATATATATATATATTTCGGAAATGGTTCAAGGTACACTCATGCAACTTAATGAACATATTTACTGATTGGCAATGACTGTTTGAAATTTTAGGGTTAAAGGTGAAGGCCAAATGTACATTTTTCCTTCTTTGTTTCTCCCATGTTTGTGCAATGCCGGAGGGTATATTTTGAAGCTTGGTGTGTATTCGTATTACTTAATGATTCTTTTTTTCCTGGGGGCGGGCATAAGGTCAAAGGTCAAACGTCAAGTGATTTTTTTTTCATATATGCGGGAAATGGTTCAAGGTATTTTCATGGAACTAAGTGAATATGTATGTATTGATGGGCACAAATTATTTTGGAAATTTTAGTGTTAAAGGTCAAACATTAATTGAAAATGTTATAATTCCATTTTTTTTTTGTCATATCCGCAAATGGTTTAAAGCAAAATGTATATTCAAGGAACTTAATGAATATTCAAGTACTGATTGGTAGTGATTGTTTTGGAAACTTTAGGGTCAGCGATCCACGCCAATTCAAACTCTTGTTACTATTTCTTTGTGTATGCAGTACCTGAGAGTTTCTTTCTTATACGAATTGTTCTTGTTTTGTGTGAGCCTGCGTGTTATTTTGATTTTTTAATTTACATTTGTATATTTATGTAATACTGTGAATGTATTTTTTTCACTTTTGTAAAATCATTTGTAATTCAGCCTCTGGCTGCGATTAATGATTTGTTGAATAAAGATACCATTAATAATAATAATAATAACACATCTCTTACTCTCCTAACTGTGTTGGGGGGGGGGGAGGTGACACATGATCACAGGTATAAAGCTTCGCTACTTTGTTAGGTCCCTTTCTACTGGCACCGAACTCCAATGGAATATCCTCCCCATTTAAGGCTAGCTTCATGCCTCGAATACTAATGTCTACCCCATGGCGGCGAAGGAAGCTCAAACCAAGGAGCATATCATCCTCTTTTGGGGTGACATACACATTTTCTACCAAGGTGCTTTGTCCCAGTTTGAGTTCCACTGGTCCCACGCCCATTCCACGCATTCGCATATTGCATCCTGCAGTGTTCAGGGTCACATCCCTAAGTTTAGGGGGTTGAGGATTCAAGTGTTGAAATATATGATCTGAGATAATCGTTACCTCAGCAGCGGTATATACAATTGCCTTGACGGATGTACCGGCTACTGTCAAAGGTACGCTCAACATAGAGCCAGACCGCAATCTATATAACACCACTTCTTCCCCCTCAGTGTCTATGGGATCTGTAATGAGAATCTCATTTGGGTTCGGTGAGATGGCTCCCAGATTATCAGGCCCCTTGTCACCTCCACTAGGGTCTAAAGCACTAGAATCCCCTGGGGTGACCAAGCTCTGAGTCTGGTTGCCACTGCTCTCACCTGCACCTAAATTTCCCACTGCTAATTCCTCGGAGTTCGGACTCTCCCGCTCCCCCTCCCTCGCTTCCTGTTTGATGAAGTTACCAGTCAAATCGCTTGAGCTGGCCTCCTCGTTCTCGGGGTTATCGACAGTAGGAGTTACCTGATCTATGTTTTCTACGCACTCCATGAAGGCGCGAAAATAATAATTATAGATGTTGCAAGTCCTCCTGTGACTTACCGGTTGCAGATGAGCGAGTCTGATCATCAGCTCTCGGCTCCTGAGCTGGGATGATGTCATCCTGTTCCTCTCCAGGTGCCATATCCACTACTCTCTCTCTCTCTCTCTCTATCTCTCTCTCTCTGACTCTGCCAGTCGTTTGCCAGCTCCATCTAGGGCCAGGGAGTGGCCTCCTCCTCCGGCCTGCTGTCGCTTAACGGCTCCTCCTCGAGGAGAGCCACGGTCTTACCTAACCCGGGACACTCTCGCTTAAAGTGGCCATTCATGCTTCCCACAGTGGTAGCATGGGTTACGACGGGGGTCAGCTGCGGACTGGGGTTTCTGTCTCCGTGGAAGCAGCCTGGCTATGTTTGCGGACAACTGATCGACAGAGTCCTGGAGAGAAACCATCTTCTGCTCCAAACTTTGCACTCGATGCTCCACTGTCGTCGTATGTCCCTCAGGCTTATCGTGCCTTTCAGTCCCAGCTCTCCTACCAGGTTCCGGGCATTGATATGGAGCTTAGGGCGGGAGTCTATACGGCAGACATCCACCTCTGCAGGCGGGAAACTCTCCCAGCCTACCGTAGCCCTGCGCACCTCCTTACGGCTGCGATTGCCTTGCGAATTCTGCTCTAGCACCGCATGCCGGGAGTGTACTAGCCAAGTTACTAGCTCTACTGCAGCTTCCACTGTCAAGGGTTTGAGATTCAGGGCAAACAAGCTTGCTTCCCGTTCACGGCAACCCTGACAAAACCTCAGAACAGCCTGGCGTTGGACGAGAGGTTCCGGTAACCCAGGAAATGCCTTGGTGGCGTGGAAGATTACTCGGTCCAACCAGTCTAGGACGGTTTCCTCCTCCGACTGGTGGGCTCGGGAGAATTCCATCTGAACTACTTCAGGTGGATCCGTGGCCCCGAACCTTTTTCCCATGCGCGTCACTAGCTCCTCATAGCTGGCACCGGGGTTCCTGACAAGGAGTGCGGTGTAGTAGTCACTTCCTTGCCCCTTGAGACACCACCACATTTGAATGCGTCTCTGCACGGGAGGCCACCCACTCTCATCTTCGAAAGCGGTGAACTTGACATAAGACGATTGCCAGTCCCCTTTCCCATCGAATGAAATCGTCTTTGGTAGGGATGGCCGCTTGGACCCGTCCTGATAGGTATTGCCCAACTCAGGCTCAATTATTTCCGAAGTCTCGCCACTTCCCAGACGAGGAGTGTTGGTCATACGTCGGGATGGCACTGTAAATTGAGGGCAGAGGTGCGGGGTAACTGTACCGCCGTTCCTCTACAACCTCGTTACTTGTCCGACCCCCTTGACCTAGCGGACCGCCCTGGTTGGGGAGGGACTGTACAGGGGTCGCTCCTTGTTGGCGTCCCCGACGATTGCTACCCTTCCCTTTACCTGTATGGGCGTCGCGCCAGGGGGGGGGGGGTGGATAGTGATCATACGGGTAAGGATTTTCACCCTCCCCTACTGTAGATGGCAGCCCTGCTGGGGTCCTGCTTGAGGGGACTATTCCATTCCATTCGTTTAAAATTGCATCAAGAATAATCTGTCTCACACGAAATTGACACTTTCTTGCGATAATTCAAGAACAATTCACTTTTCCGTTTTCTTGAATTTTATGATTTTGATTTGTGAATGAAAGGGGGATTATTACAAGGTATAAAAAACCACTGACTGAAGAGAATCTGACTATAAAATAGCAGTATACATGCACTGCTTGAGGGGGCTGTAGCAGAAGTACATGGGAGGTCGGGGTGGCGAAATGACCAGCCGCCCCCGGGCCTGATCTCCCAACGGGAGGAGTCTCCGGTACCTCTAAAACATAGGATCTGAAATCCAAGATACCCAAATACTCCTCTGGGTTGTTGAGTTGGGAGGCAGCCATAAAGGAGTCCTGTGTCATACTCCCCTGCTGTCCTCTCAGCTCGAGCAGGTGAACCGCCTGAAGGGGGCTAATCCAAGGAAGGGCCACTAGTTCATTGAACGAGCAGTAATTAATGTGCACCTTATTCATGGTGCCCCTTACTACTGTTCACTTGACCCTCCTGTAACAACACAGCTTGTCTATCCTAAGATCCCACAAATTATATGTGTGAACTCACAACCTTGCGGTAGACAAGCACAATAATTCACCCTATTAATGAACTAACTCAACTACCTCTAAATATTCCTCTCTAATTCTATCCTTTACTTGTAACCTAACTGAAATTATATATATAATATATATATATATATATATACTCACTCTATTAACCTAATCCTTCAGTTTTCACTTTAAAAAGTATTTCCTTGCCTTATTTAACCATTAACTTACAATTTATACTCTCTATTAAACCACTTTACTCAAATAAACCTACCTTAATACAACCTCTTTAACTTGAGGTAAAATAGTAGCAAATTCAATCTTACCTCAACAAATAATCCCCACCAAAATTCTCACTATTATCTCACAATTACTCAACTAATTAAACTCCTTATGCTGCCTACACTGACCTAATGCTTTCAAATACTACCTAATTATATATCTCAATTACTCAACTAATTAAACTCCTTATGCTGCCTACACTGACCTAATGCTTTCAAATACTACCTAATTATATAATCTCAACCTCTCTCTCTTATTTTTCTCCTTATCACTATCAAAAATGTATATGTAACAAAAATGTATCCCAAAGTACCTCATATAAAAAGATACTATTCAATACCAACTAAATCTATACTCCAAACCAAACCGCTAATAAGCCTGACCAATTTACGAAGTCGTGCAGGTTGCAATAATACCCTACAATCCCCTACCAGATAGGGGAGAGAGAAACAAAAATAGTATACACTAGAGCAGAACAATAACAATTGTGACCCTGCACCTCAAAACAAACAAAAAGTCGCCAGACATGAATTTTTAGTTAAGACCATATTATGAAAGAGCAGACTTTAAGCTTTAAAATGATGTATAACTCAAATCAAATGGACTCTCCTAACCTATCTAAATATTGGAAAGAAAGCGCAAACTCAGGAAAAGTGTGAACTGAGAAAAGAGGCTCTAAAGTATAATGTCTATTCAAGCGCTTAATCTTTACCAAACCGTGCTGGCTGTGCGATGAATGGGACAAAAAAACAGGAAGTAAACCACCAGAGTAACAACAATGAAGGGATTATCAGATTAAACTGAATTTAAGCATGCCCCATTAACACATTCTGTCCATAATTAATGCCAACTTTCAAACCGGTAGCACTATCCTTTCAAAAGTTATTAGAGTTGAAAGTGAAGAGTGTGGACAAGGTTTTTCAGAAATGAAAAAGGGATTCTAAGGACACACCTAATCACACTATTCTCCTAAAAATGTTCGAGATAAACTGCTAAAAAAAAACACACTTTCCTGCCCGTTTTATGATACCAAATTTTAGCATGATGTAAAAGAAGACCCGCTCTTTCAGAAAATATGAAAAAGTCAAGTTCGGCTAAGTTGACCCATTTCACTTATTTTCAGTCCTCACGCAAAATCAGTGTGTGCGACTTTATGTTCGATTTGAGGTGCATGGTCACAATTAGAATATCCTACTCCAACAAATAACCTACAGACACTTAATTATCTGACTACTCAAACAATAATCTTACTGATCAATTATCTTACTATTCCACTCCCTAATAAACTTACCCGTAAAAAGTACTTACTAAAAAAAAAAAAAATCGCTATAATAACTCCTGCCTATAAAAAAAAAAAAAGTATCTTTTATACAATCTACTCAGGAATTGAACCTGCACGGAATGCACAGATAGAACAAATTCCCTTACCTGACTTCCCCCCGAAATGTAAATATATTTAGACCTAGAAAAAAACCAATAACAACGATACAGTTACAGAAATACACGGCAATTTAATGCACTACCCTACACTGCTCCGTACTCACGACTGCCCTTTCCCGCCGTCGTGGCGTTCCATACGGCGCTGGGTACGTCCAGGCGGCGAATATTTTTTTCGTACATGGAAACGCTACAGGACATGAAGTATTTATAAGTTTAGCTGAAATTTTGAAGTGCGCATGCGCATGGACTAGGCCAACTTGTACACAATTAACGGACTTGACTCGCACGGCCCTCCTCTCTGTGTACACATGCAGCGAGCTACCTATTACTACTAGTAGTAGTAGTACCTGTGTATGTGTGTGTGTGTGTGTGTGTGTGTGTGTGTTGTGCATGTACATACGTAAACATGTCACTGCACTCACATGGTTCGTCCGATCAATGAACAACATGCAGGAAAATAACTGTCGCTTGCGATAGCGCTACAACACACATCACATTGCACACACATATCACCTTGTACGTCTGATACAATCACACCGACATATCACCTATTTCAGTTTGAAAACACAGAACTAGATACTACTCAAGTTCGGTCACTATTATTACATGTTTACATGTGGATTTGTAATGATCTTATCGTTGTAATTCGAAAGTGCACCCGAGATGCTCGTCGCTATCGTTGTAATTCGAAAGTGCACTCGAGATGCTCGAGTCACCATGTTCACTGGATGGTAGCACTGAGGAGTCGATTGTGAATACACGTCGTCCGCTTCATAAATCATAGCCAAGCAGTAGTGGTACGGAGTAGGCCTACTGTGGTAGCGGTGTAAGTTACGAATACTGCGATAGTACCCGATCCAACCCAAAAGGTCGTGCAAAAGATTTTGAAAGAGCTCTTATTTGGTCACTTATTCATGCACGAATAGTGGTAATGTGGCATCAATTCCACAAGCCTGTGGCATTAATTTCACAAGCCTATGGCTGTAGAAGTTGTGACTTGTAAAGTTGTACATTTCACGTGAACTACGCATGTACCATGTACCTGCTCTCCTATCCACGCTGGCTGCATGTCCTGGCTGACAATCACGATGTTTTCGGCTAGCTGCCCGCATATTTCCAACGGGATTACGTAGGGCGCTCATGAACTGCGAATCGAATGTAAACTGAATAGCAAGCACGTACGCACGCAGTGATCACACGTGATCATGTATGTAAATAATGTACAGTATGCGAGTCCGGAGGCCTGTACAAATAAATTGGCCAAGCCATAGAAATTTATGAAGTCCTCGCGCTTGCGCACTTCAAAATTTCAGCTAAACTTATGAATAATTCATGTCCTGTAGCGTTTCCATGTACGAAAAAAAATATTCGCGTCCGGGTCTGGTTAAGGTCGGTCGGTGAGAGAAGAGGAGAGTCAAAGCTGACTCTCCCAGAACCCAATCCCACTACAATATGAAGAGGGGAAGACCAATTGCTGCTGGATTGCCGGATGATTCACAAGTCCAATTCCCGCTTGGCGATGTTGAAACGTCCTTCAGCAAGACGATGAGGACGAGCTGCAACTGGTGGACCATGTGTGGTGAAGTGATGTGTAACAGAATGCTTCACAGCTGTGTGGTACATTGTAATCCCAGGGAATTGCTGGAGAATAGCATCGTATGGTGAACCACTATCCAAACGTGAACACTGGGCTGATGGAGGGTGAATCAGAACTGATGCAAATTCCATGCACGTGCACTCAAACGCGTGGTAGCATCATGAAGTTTGCGATGCTTTACATCCACAAGCAGGTTAAAGTGTCTCTGAAAATCTGCACCAATAATAGGCTGACTGATGTTGGCGAAGATAAACACCCACCTAAATAACCGGCGTAAACCTAGTCCACGGTAATAGAACGTTCCCCATACGTGGTAACGGGTGAATTCACAGCTTGCAATGTAAGCGACGCACTGGAAGCACGATGCTTGTCTGAAGTAGTAGGCGGAATAATACTGACTTCTGCCTCAGTATCCACAAGAAAACGGCTGCCAGAAAGTTTGTCAGTAACATAGAACAGGAGACTAATGGGCTGTACGCCGGCTGTACTCGTCGCCGCTAGTTGCCGGCTGGCTGGTTTCCCGGCGCCGAAGAAGGGTGAAGCTTATGCCAGGAACAAGGGAGAGTACACCTCTTAGCCTTCTCGCCAAAAGACCAGTGATAGTTTACCATAGACCAGGAGCTGGCTGCTGGTCAATTTACCCCACCAAGTTGCTGGGACCACCCCCCTCATTAAAAAAAAAAAAAAAATGGGCGTCAGCCTGGTCCCTGAGGGCGGGTTCGGCCCCAAGGGACCCCCCGAAAAGGCCCTCCGGCGGGTGTAATTTACCCCATGGAGCCCATGGACCAAACTTGGCCTAAATGAATGTACTATGGGTGCACATAATCAAAATACAAAAACTGAGAAAATATCTGGTCGGGAAAGGGGTTGCCACACCGCTTGTTTGCAGGTACAAAACCTCATTTTTGGCGAAGAGTCTGCACCAAGACT
Source organism: Diadema setosum (assembly GCF_964275005.1). Classification (NCBI taxonomy): domain Eukaryota; kingdom Metazoa; phylum Echinodermata; class Echinoidea; order Diadematoida; family Diadematidae; genus Diadema; species Diadema setosum. The sequence goes on along the minus strand of NC_092690.1, from coordinate 42,254,289 downwards.
ACACTGTCCCATAGGCCCTGTATACTGTAGCGTCTCCCAACAGTCTGAGGGACAGTGTCAGTTAGTGCATGTAGTAGTCTTGGCGCAGACACCTTAACGCTCAACAAGGGTTTGTGCCTTCAAACTACCCGTTAAACCCTGGGACCCAGTGTAGTTTGCATCCAGAAATTCACCACACACACGCACACACACACACACACACACACATACGTTCACACATGACTCCATGTGAAGAGTTTGTTTGCAAAAACCGATAAGTCCATTTTTAAGTATGGTCTCTGTCATAAAGCACAACATAATACCTTTTAAATGATATGTTGGTCACTACATATCAAGGTAAATTTTTGAAGTTTTGGTCAAAAGAAGCAAAAATTTTCTTATTATCCTCTTTATTTTTCTTGACCTTTAATCGCAAATATCTCCATTTGGCAAATATGGACTTATCGGTTTTTGCGAACAAACTCTTCATGTATACCAAGTACAGATATATACCGTAACATAAAACATGTTCACTGGTTTCTCCATACAGCCATGACACCTTGCATATATAAAATGTCCGACCTATAAAGATGTTCATACCTTTTGAATTTTAGTACGGATACCTCAATACATCTTTAAGCAGGAGCTGTGAAGAAATTTTGAAATTTGAGTGCAATCGTATGGTGTTTCACTGACCACACAACCTGCTTCCCCTTTATTATTTATCCACCTTATGTGACAGAAAATATACATATATTTTTGGAAAATGCTGAAATAGACCCTTTGTTGTGAGTAGACGTCAGTACCTCATATCATGCATCATACTGGCTGATAGACCAACATGTTTAGTGTTTGTATGAAACAAATTCATTCCAAATACTGGTTTCCTAGTTCAGGAATCATAGATTGTGACTGAAACATGTGCAATGCTTATTAGGCCTACATTATACTTAATTTATGTAAGCTTTAGACTACCATAGAGTGTGATGCATGACTTCATGTGTAATTGCCACGGTTTTGAATGACAACTACATTATGAACATTAACTACATTGTTCTGTATATGGTATGTGACACCCTGAAAAAGTAATACAGTGTATCTTCTTTTCTTTCTTTCTTTTTTTTTGGGGGGGGGGAGGTAGACAAAGTATCTCATAAACGAGGAGTTGACAAGCATTCTGATATAAAAGAGAACACAAGAACACAACATGTAAATGCTCTCAACGTTCATGCTGTTGTTAAAAAGAAATTAAGCTAGCATAACTTTCAGCTGGTAATTCCATGTTTCAATGTTGTGTGTATATGTCCAGTGGCAATCATACTATGATGTGCTGTTTGCAGTATATGTGACACCATAGGTTGAGTTTTGTTTGTGTTGGGCTGGGGAACTGAAGATGAAGTATCTCCAGAAATAAGGAGTTGACAAAAGTGTTGAAGGAATAAAGGGACCACAAGACCAAGTTAATGCTCTCAGCCTATATGTTTATAAAAAAGAGAGCTATTTCAGTAAGCTGATGATTTCATGTTTTAACTTGGTGTGTAGGCCTACTGGTCACTGTCGATGGCAGTGTTTGCAATATGTGCACCATTTGTGTGGTTATGGGAACTATCACAAATAAAAAAAGTACAATGTATCTCCAGAAATAAGAAGTTGACCAAAAAAAAAAGTGCTGAAAAAATAGAGAACACAAGATCAATGTAAATGCTCTTAATCTGTTTATTTTCATTACAGAAAGTTAGCATTTGTGAAGCTTGCTATTTGATGTTTCAAGGAAGTTCAGCAATATACATGCATATAATTCATTTAGAACACCATAATCATGTTAATTACTCTTATTAATATGCAAATATTTGTCCAAAACTATGAGGTCACATGCACTACTGAGTATGAAATTGGATAATATCATTTCCAAAACCATTAAGCTCCATTTCTGAAAGTAATGTTTTAGTTATTCTGATTTGGAATTCATTGGAGTCAAATAAAGGAAATGTTGCCAAGGATGCTGTAATCCTTGCCTATTTCATGCACCGTAGGGTGGTTTATATCAGCCAAATACACAACAAGTTTTTAGTTTGAGGTTTTCAAAAGAATCTTATATTACATGAGGATTGAGACTTGTTATTTGCATTCAAGTAAATTCAAAGGAGGATAATTATCAAGTAGGAGAAAAGAAAGTAATCCAAGCTATATCTGACTTCCTCTTGTTGACATAAACTTTATTAAAGGTATGTTTAATGCACTGTTAATGAAAAAAATGAATGTTTACTTAAATCTGTGTCACAACTGGCCTTTAGTACTGTTGTGGTTGGTCTGAAACTGAAGTCTACTCACAAGAAAGGATTTATTTCAGCATTTTCTGAAAAGCTCTATTTGTGTCGCATAAGGTGAATACATCATAAAGAATAAGTAGGCTGGGTGGCCAGTAAAACATAATACACCTTCACACAAATTTCAAATTTCTTCAGTGTTCCTTATAGGTGTATTGATAGTATCCATGTAAAACATTCAAAAGGTATGAACATAGGCCTGACATTTATTGTGCACAAGATAAAATGTGTGTATTTAATAGTACTGAGAAAGCTAAGTAGCATGTTTTATAGTGTTATGGTATATACATAGAGTCAAGTGTGTGTGTGTGTGTGTGTACGTGCGTGTGTGTGTATGTGTGTGTGTTTGGGTGTGTGTGTTTGGGTGTGTGTGTGTGTGTGTGTGTGTGTGGTGAATTTCTGGATGCAAACTACCCTGGGTCCCAGGGCTGAACGGGTAGTTTGCAGGCACGAACCCTTGTTGAGCGTTAAGGAGTCTGCGCCAAGACTACTACATGCACTAAAACTGGCACTGTCCCTCAGACTGTTGGGAGACGCTACAATACAGGGCCTATGGGACAGTGTAGTCTTGGCGCAGACTCCTTGCCAAAAACGAGGTTTTGTACCTGCAAACAAGCGGTCTGGCAACCCCTTTCCCAACCAGATATTTTGTCAGTTTTTATATTTTTTGTTTATGTACACCTATAGGACATTCATTTAGACCAAGTTTGGTCCATGGGCTCCATGGGGTAAATTACACCCGCCGGAGGGCCTTTTCGGGGGGTCCCTGGGGGCCGAACCCGCCCTCAAGGACCAGGCTGACGCCCATTTTTTTTTTTTAATGAGGAGGGTGGTCCCAGCAACTCTGAGGGGTCAAACCTTTTGGGCTTGGTGGGGTAAATTGACCACCAGCCAGCTCCTGGTCTACCAGCATTCACTGTCGGATGTCGTTGCTGTGGGCTTGGGCTCCCGCTGCGGCTGGACTGGCGGGAACGCGATGAACTGCGACTGCGATTCCGCGACCGCGGCGGTGTGCGTGGGGCTGGTTGCGATGGCTTTGCTTCCACGCCGGCAACGGAGGACGGAGGTGCTACCTCCAAGATACGGTCGGCCAGGGCTGCAACCTCGTTAATGTCCATGGTCTCGCTGGTGGATGCAAGGATAAGCAGCTTCTTCGCAGCTTCTTCGGGAGCCGCTGCACAGAGAGGTGTTTAAGCATACTCGATTCAAGCTTCTTGTCGCCGAGGTGTTGTTCCATCCTACGCAGGAGTTGAGAAGGAGTGCGGTCCCCAGCTCTTCACTGGTTGCCAACTCGTTCAGCCTCTTTTGCTCCGATAAAGACATGCGACGAATGAGCCCGATTTTAAGCTTGCTGTACGGCTCGGAGGTAGGTGGGTCGACGATTAAATCACGAACCTCCATCGCGACATCTGGTTGAAGCGAGGAGATGACGTAGGAAAACCGCGTCTTTTCCCGGAGGATGCGTTTGGTGTCGAAAGTCGCCTCAACCTTGGCGTACCAGACTGCTGGGTCGCTGGCCCAGAAAGGCGGCAGCTTCAAGAGGCCGACGACTTCTGCTCCAGCATCACCGCTAGCAGTGGGGTCGGCCGATGATGTATCGCCTGCCTTCGTGTCGGTTTGCTCCTGATGACTCATGATGGATCACGTCGGGGTCACCAATGTAGAGTAACGGTTAATTACACTGCGTCTACGTAGAGTTACTCTACTCACCGAGAACGTAGGCGTAGACTGGAGGATGTCAGGAGTAGACAGCTAGGACTGCTATGCTACGACACAGGCTAAGGGTAGGAGGCCAGTCGCCAAAAGTCCCGGGCGAACCGCTGTGTCACCGCTGGAAGTGAAATCGTCCGCTGGATTATCGTCGCGAGGCTATGTACGTTAGCTAAAAATAACCGCGTAGGTTAAGTCCACAGATATTGCACACTCCCGGTAAAAAGATGACGCGTTTCCTTTCGCGTAGGAAAAATGTAATCCAAAATATGAATATTCCGAAACGCGGCGAAATCAAAACAACGGCTGATGTGTACAGTTCCATGAGGGAGAACCCCAGTATATCCAATAAGATATCCACGGAAGATGAAGATAAACAGGTTCCCGTTGATAGCGTTAAGATAACGACTAAACTCTTACTGCGCGACTGCAGGCCTACGTGAAGTTACGTGACTGGGTACTAAGAGCAAAGTAATCAACATCAAGAATTGACATCGAGAGCGCGACCTCAGCAATCGGTGGCCGAAAAAGAACGTTTATTGGTTGCCATGAAAATACGCAGATTTCTGATTGGTCCGCGGCCTTTAACAGTAAGGTGGAGCGAACACATGGAACGTTGAATGTTGACACTCGCTAAAATGTAACATTGGCACGCAAAGAGTGCTAAATTAAGATCAAGACGCGTCTTCCACGCGCGTAAACACCGGAACTTGAATATAAAGAAAAACAAAGGAACTAGGTCGTCTCCTGATCGTAACTGTTGCAGCATGCAGTCAGTATGTACAAAAGTGCAAGGTCACTACACCTTTTTTCATTTGATTTTCATGATTTGAATCTCTCGTTCATCATACTTTAAATGACACGCCAGCCTTAGTGACGTTCAGCTCACGGCAATAGCAGTAGCTCTGCTTTGATTTAGTCATGACCTTTTTGTAGTCATGCGATCCAAAGTGCCCATTATCTTAAGAAGAATTTATCCAGAGACAGTTTATATTCCATGAGCGCAATGACAGTAAACTGCCAATTAGAGTCTAAGCTGTGTGATAGAAATGTTGTTAACTCCGGAAGATTGTTTGCTTTGTATTTCTCGTTCTCTTAAAAAAACAAACAAACAAACAAACATGTCAGCAATGTCTTCTTTTACAGGGAAACAATTATATCATTAGATCATGGCACTAAGAGCTATTTTTTTTTATCTAAATTAGAAGAGAATAATTACCCTGTCTGACATTAGAATTATGGTCCTTGCACATCTGAAAACACATCAAAATGTCCCTGGAAGCGTCATTAAATTCATAGCAGATGGATGACTGAATTGATATATAACCACTAATAAAGTACTGATCTTTAATTGCCTCCGTACCAGAATGCTTAAAAGGAACAACATCACAATGGAACGTTTAGGCCTACTTTCCTGCGGCATAGTTATACAGATACAGTTTTCTTGCATTATCCAAATGCAAATTTGTTATACATTGTGTATCTTGCTGACATTAAAATAATGAAGAACAGATTTTGAGAGGTACAACTTTTCATTCTGTGATGAATAATAATTTCTTTTTATAAACACTAACTGTTAAACTGATTGATTGAATTAGCATCAAGCAATAAACAGACTGAAACACATTATCAACAGGACGGGTGCATAGGGTGAGTTAAGATGAATATCTATTCTACGCTAAGAAAATAATTATTATAAAAAAAACGGTTATTATCGAATAAGTATCATACATGGCTTGAAAGTGTGTTTCGTATAAAATCATTTAGTATCATATAATCAGTTAGTATGTAGAAGCAAGCAGAACTAATATTTACAAGACAGTTGGCAAGTTCACCTGTCATATTTTGGAGAGTACAATGTTATTTAAAAAAAATAGCTTGTGCTTCCGCCAGTATGTTATTTTCCCCTTTTATATCATGAAGGCAACACCCTGTATAGAGGGATATTTGTACTTTACAGATTGCGCTGCTCATCCTGTCGTTTCCCTGCAAAGCGCTCCGTGATTTTATTCCACGATGTTGTATACAGTTCAAATTTCATTTCCTGATAGTTTTCTTTTCTCAAACTTTAACATATCTTTCAGAATAGGCACTTTTATCAACATACCTTTTTTTTTTTTGACAGAAAGGTGTACAGAGTATCTGATGTTACGACCAAAATCACTCTGAGAATGATCGCACAAAAGAAACCATCAACTAATGTTCAGGCGGTTTATTAACAGTGATATTGTGGGTACAGACTCGTAATCGGTTTTCACATCAGTACAATAATGATCAATAGAAACAATTACAAATCGGTTATGGAATCACTTACATGCATCCAAATCTTAAAGAACAAAGTCCCTACAGTTCCCTGGTAGTGTCCAGATACGATGTTCGATGCACAGATGAATGATCCGCGACGCACCGATGAATGATTCCTCCGACGTAAATCCAGAGGCACAGGTTGCATTAATCCACAGTATAAATCCGGGGTAAAATCCGCGATATATGTCCACGGTATAATGTTCACAGCGAAACGTGCAGAATCCAAACGTTATGACGACCACGTCCAGTTGATGCGTTGAATGATGATTCACTTTATAATGTCCAGCAAAGAATCCAGCCCGTCACAGCTTTGCCGTAATAATGTCCGTTGACACTAAAATATGGAGTCTATCTCCAATGTAGGCAAATTAATTCTCTGCAGGCAAAATGTCTCCCAGGCCTTATCTCCACAAACATAACAGGTCAGCAGGTAACACAGGACTGACTATAACAAGTCGCTTCAGAGCCAGAAGTGACGTAACTCTCAGAGCAGAGGTGTTGGGTACTCTGCCTACCTCAGAATTTCTCCGGCTTATATACTATCCATTCACCCCTTTCTAGTACATTCTGTGATTTTCTCCAACCTGGGGCTACACACATGAATATTCTAGCAAGTCTAAGTTCCAGGAATCCTGGATGACTCACTGCGTAACTATGTGCATAACATCATTGCCAAAATTAACTACCAATCACATTGGGCTACAGGGACAGTGCCTCACTCAGCCAAAATATGTAAGCACTTCCCAGAATATTCTGGAATGGGTTAAATCATTCTAGATTGAGTGAGCTATAATGTATTTCCTGTCACATGCATACATGTACTGTAGCTACATTTTATACCACGTAGAAAATTCTCCACTGATCTGGTCAGCCTGTATGTACTATATCTATATCATATAGAATATTCTCCATTAATCTGGTCACCCCGTGTACATACACATTAAAACAACCATGCATACAGCCTTGATACATGTACATAACTACTTATGTGTACATTTGTGACACCATCCCCCATGGGAAAAAGAAAGCCTTGCCGTAGCAAGGGTTTCTTTTACCTTCACAATTTTTCATTGTTATTTACAACGAATGTGAGGTAAAATCCAAATCAAGCAACAATAATCACATACTATCACATGCCTTTTGAATAGATGCATTAATTCCATGTTCTCTTTTTATGGATACCAGTTACATTGATATTGCTTGAATTTTCTGAGCTAATCATGTCAAACTCAAATTGCATACCGGTACTTCAAAAATGGATAAGCTAAACACTGTATGTCTATGTGTAATGTGAGGTGAAAACCTTTCTCACCCTTAACTTCTACTGTGCTATCCACTACCTATGTCACACCAACTGACTTTCTGTCATAGCACTCTTTCAACATGTTGACATGACACATTCTCTGTTCTTTGCGTCTGTATGGTGTACTGATCACATAGTTCACATCATTTAATTTCCTTTTGACACAGTATGGGCCACTGAACTTGGCTTTCAGTGGTTCACCTTGTATGGGCAGCAGTACAAGAACTTTGTCACCTGGTTTGAAGGTTCGGGCTTTGGCATTTTTGTCTACCTTTCTCTTCATAGAGTCTTGTGACACTTTCAAGTGTTCCCTAGCTACTTCACAAGCCTTTGAAAGCCTTTCACGTAACTTTGACACATAGTCAAGTAGGTGGACCTCATCATCCTCAGTCATGAATTTCTCTTTGATGAGCTTCAGTGGGCCTCTAACTTCATGACCGTACACCAACTCAAATGGGCTGAAACCCGTCGACTCATTTGGGGAGTCCCTCGTTGCGAATAGCAGGAAAGGGATGCCCTTATCCCAATCCTCGGGATACTCCTCACAAAATGCCCTAATCATTGTCTTTAGGGTCTGGTGGTAGCGTTCCAACGCACCCTGGGATTGGGGATGACAAGCTGACGACTTCAGCTGCCTCACACCCAAACGATACATCACCTCTTGAAATATGCCCGACATGAAATTTGACCCTTGGTCAGACTGCACTTCCTTGGGCAACCCATACCTAGTGAAAAACTGCACTAGAGCATCTACCACAGTCTTGGCAGCGATATTTCTCAATGGGATAGCCTCTGGAAACCGTGTAGACATATCCATGATTGTCAAGAGGTACTTATGACCCGACCTAGTCCTAGGCAAAGGTCCAACACAGTCAACTAGAACCCGACTGAATGGTTCTTCAAACGCAGGTATCGGAATCAATGGCGCCGGATTCACTGAATGCTGTGGTTTACCAGCCACCTGACATGTGTGACAAGTCTTTCGAAACTCAGCCACATCTACATTCAACCTTGGCCAATAGAAATGCCTCATGATCCGATCCTTTGTCTTTCTGACGCCTAAATGGCCGCCAACAGGTAACTCGTGAGCAATCCTCAAGATCTCACCGCGGTAACAGGGAGGGACAACAACTTGACGGACCACCGTCCAATCCTCATCAGCTGGCCTATGGGGAGGTCTCCACTTCCTCATCAAAATGCCATCTTTGACATAATAGCACCTAGGGACCTTTTCAGCCTCAGCCTCAGAACACGCCGTCTGAGACAAGCCTTTCAACTCAGAGTCTGCCTGCTGTGCTTCAACCAAGGAAGACTTGCTAAATAGCCCATCACTGTTAGCCTCGGAGCCTAATACAGCAACCCCATCATTCAAATCCTTGAAAAAGGTTTCTACCAACCAAACACCGGAATTCTCCTCCACATCAACAGAATCCGCATCATCTTGAACAGCTCTACGAGCCTGAGACCTAGTCACAACACAATCTGGGAAAATCCCAGGAAACTCCTCCTGCAACTGCTCAGTTTCAGCAACCACCACTGGTTTATCCGAAACAACTGGAGACACAACCACCTTATCTCCAGCCAAGTCATTCCCCAACAGGAGGTCAATGCCTACCATGGGCAACTCAGGAACAACTCCAACAGTGACAGGACCAGAAACTAGGTCACACTTCAAATCCACTCTATACAGTGGAACTGACATATAACTGCCATCAACAGTCTGAATCAAGACTTTTGCATTCACTGCACTATCTGGTGGGAAAGTCATACCACCATCCACCATTAACGACTGAGAGGCCCCCGTATCCCGCAGGATGACTACTGGTTTACCTGCCTCACCAGACGTACATGGGGTCACCTCACCATCAAACAAAAAGCTACGATAGCTCTCATCCACCTGCTTCAGCCTATCTTTGAATTTAGGAGATTGACTTTCAATGGCCTGTGTTTCACTGAACGGGACACTATTTTCGGGTAGGACACTTTTTGACATGACAAATCCCATGTCCTTCTTTGTTTTGTTTTGCAACTTCCAACACTGTGACTTTACATGCCCTGTCTTGTTACAGTGAAAACATTTGATGACATTTACACTTGTACTGGACCCTTTGTCAGATTGAGGCTTTGGTGCCGATGAAGTTTCAGAACTCGTGCCTTTTTCAGAACCAGCGTTCTTTGGATTGCTCGAATGATTTTTGTCTCTTTTGTTTCCAGAGAAATTCCTGAAAGGTGGCCTGTTGTCATTTCTGTGGGTCAGCTCATACTCATCAGCCATCAAGGCTACTTTATGCAAACTTGTCACTTTGTGATCATCCAAATGCGACCTCACACTGAAAGCAACACTCTTTTTTAATTCTTCCAAGAGAACAACCTCACGTAGGTTATCAAAATCCTGATCCACTTTCAGTGACCTGTACCACCTATCAAACATCATTTCTTTTTCACGAGCAAACTCAACATGTGTCTGGCCTGGTTTGCGGTACGAATTTCTGAACTTATGTCTGTACGCCTCTGGCACCAACTCATAAGCATTCAACACTGCCTTCTTGACTGTAGCATAGTCACGTGATTGCTCTTTGGAAAGAGATGAGTACACATCGGCTGCTTTGCCGACAAACACACTTTGAAGGAGCATGGGCCAAAATTCCTGTGGCCAGTTCAAACTGTCAGCCACCTTCTCAAATGACACAAAATATGCATCAACTCTGTTTTCTTCAAACTTTGGCACCAATCGAATGTTCTTGGCCAAATCAAACTCAGAGGGAGCCCTTTCATGATTTCCAACAGTCTGCGCATGAGTCAATTCCATCTCACGCAATTTCAGTTGTTGCTCCACTTCAAGTTTCTTCATTTCAATTTCTTTTTCCACTTCTCTTTGTTCTCTGTCCCTCTCTCTTTCCATTTCTAATCTCATCTTCTCTTTCTCTAGTTCTAGTTCCCTTGCTCTTTCTCTCTCCTTCATTTCCATTTCTCTAGCCCTTTGATCTCTTTCTATTTCTTATCTAGCAAGTTCAAGCCGTGTTTGATCAGAAATTTGAGCATGATCTGAAGTGTCAATTTCTTCTTTGAGCTCCATGTGACCAGCTACTAAGTCAAGAATCTCTGCCTTTCTTACACCTTGTGGAACATCAACATTTAAATGCTGTGCAATAGCAGTCAAATCACATTTGCGTAACCTTTGCAAATCTTTGAGGGACAAATCTGTCCTGTCGAGAGGACCTTGGGAGAGCTACATACACTGAATACTACGGCCAGCGCATGCGCACACAAACATCTTATCCGTTCAAGGATTTGAAATTTGTGCGCATGTGATATGTTCGCATGCACTGGCTGTAGTATTCGGTGTATGTAGCTCTCCCAAGATCCTCTCGACCGAGTCACATTCAGTCATCAATTCGAACAGAAAGGGACTATTGGCAGATCCAAACGTTGTCCGAAGCCGTATAGTTTTCAATACTTCAACTTAATTGGTAAGTCTTCAAATTGAAGAAATTTTGGGATTTTAAGTTGACATTTACCCTCGATACTAAATCTGTCATGATCCTGAATGCTACAATGCGAAGCCCCATTACGCTATGCGTATGGGGCTGCTGGTCGCAGTTAATTGCATGATTACTAAGACATGAGAGCACTTTGGGGCGAGTAAGTCTCACAGTGTTACTTATATGAAAGGTACTTTAACCTGAAACACAAACTAAGACAAGGAAATTCAGGGAAACTTTTGAGGTACCAAAACTTTTTATTTATCTTTAAAGGCGCCTTCTTGCTCGACATCTAACGGCATGGCGAGATCCCCGATTGTTGCGAAATAAATTGTCGCCCCGTCACAAATTGTCGCCCCCTGAAACAGGCGACAATTTATGATGAGGGATGACGGCAAAAATTGTCGCCCGCCCTCGAAGCACATTTTTTGGGGTAATATCATTCTTGACATAGTCAGTGAAATACCAACACATAACTTACATGGCTACATCCATGCAAACAAGCCATGTAAAAAGTCACGGTGAGGTTTCAAGGAAGTGCGTATGTGCGCGCGCACATGATAATTGAGTGTCCGTTCGTGCGTGTGTGTGTGCGTGTGTGTGTGTGTGTGTGTGTGTGTGTGTGTGTGTTTTGCATATTATGGAAGAATGTGTGTTGAGGTGGTTAATATGCATTATGAGGATTTGTTTCAGTGTTTGTTGGTGTTTGCTTATAAATACGTATATGTATTTGCGATGTGTAATGGCAGTTCGTTTATGCTAAAATCAACTAACGATTGACTAATTATTTACGGCGTGTCGAAATTATTCGCTCATGCATAAGCATGCCAAATTTATTCTGGGACAAAGAATAGTGATATGGAAGTTGAAGTTAAGACTGAAACAAAAACAGATAACATTTAGGGAGGTTACCTCCCTCGTATGCCTTTTCTCTCGGTCTCTCTCTCCTATAATAATAGCCCGCCTCACCGCTGAAATTGACACACCCATACTATTTTGAAATCAACTCCGCTGTGAACTCTATGTGCTCATACACGTTGAAGGCATTTTCATCGCCACAGTAACGCCTGCTGCCGCCCAAAAAGTTCGTTCGCTCAAGCATCAAAACACAAACACAAACAGACACACGTAGGCATACAGGCACACGTATATACACAGACAAACAAACCACTACCACTGTACAACCACCACACATGCACAGTTTCCTCATATTGTATTATTATGCTCCAAACAAGCACACACACACACACACACAGAGCTATGCACAAGCGTATACACAAATCACATAATACGCATCTACAAATCATACACAGCACATACCATACAGCCCCCCCCCCCCACACACACACACACATACGCATAACTTACCAGTCATACCCACCACACCAAAGCATAACAACGGAGCAATCACCCCAACCACATAATTCACACTGCATGGCCGGCGACAATTTGTGCAGCTAAGTTTCTTTTTGCCATCACAAATTGTCGCCATCGAGGTCAAAATTGGGAACTGCACAAGCATCACAAATTGTCTCCAGACGACAATTTGTTACGGGGCGACAATATATGTCGCAACACCCGATAGTTGGCAGCGTTTAATACTTCCCACATACAGAACACTTCCTTGTCACATCAAAGCGTTAATTTTAGTCTTCGATCTTCCTGATCGTCCGCAGTCCTCGCCGGTATATGCTGTCGGGGCCACACGTACCGGCTTGTTGGTCTTCTACATAAATGATCCACCATTCTCGCCAACCTACGTTTTATGAATTTCGTGCTTTGTTTCATTGTTCATCGTTTCAATTCCTTTTCTAAAACACAATTTAGTCGAAATGGGAACGATTTGGGTTGTAGTTTGTATCGGTGTAATGTTACAGCTCGGTGCTCAGTTCTCCTCTGCTATCAACGTAAATTTTAATGAGATCTATGACGGAACAGTTTCGTCTGCTTCGGCCGTGGAGTACAAGTTTACACATGATGTCTCAGAGGTAAGGTGTATCTTGTCACATGGCCCTTACTGTATAATGCACAGAAAGGCTGCTTCTCTATCTTCTGCTACGTTTCTTTGTTTATCAATTTCCATGAAACTGTCATTTCGCGCAAACATGCAATTTTATTCCATACACTTGGTTTGTCGTACGCTATCTCTACTGTTAAAGAAAATTCAATTGCTGATAGAGATGACAAAAGTCAACATCAAGGTCCGTACACATTCCTCAAAACGTCAAACTTGAAATCACATTTCATGCACAAATTAGTTTCCTAAGAGCAAGGGACCCTGAATTTTGATCGAAGGAATGGTTGGAGTTGTGACAAGACAACCAAAGTTCCTCCCTACCTGATGCTGATGAGACCATCCTGCTCGACTGTTGATGCTTTACCCCGTTCTTTCACGGACAGCTGGTATACCAGGTTCCCGTGGGGGCAGCTGATAAACGGGAACCAGGTATACGATGTTGCCAAAATGTACACAAGACTGCATGCAATGGGAGTAAACTCACTGACTATTTGACCTATTGAAATGCAGATCAATCGGGCAGTGGACCAAGTGGTAATGTCCATAGACTAATGATAGATAGACTAAATGCAATTTAGACGAACTGACAATAGACCAAATGATATTAGACGAAGTGGGAAAATATCTAAGTAGACGAAATGACAGTTAGACCATCTGTTCATTAAACGAAATTATAATTAGTCAAATTAGGTATTACACAAAGTAAGGATAATACCAAACGGGCATTAGACGAAATTGATAGTACAGTATTCATATAAAGTACTGTTTTATTTAGTATTTGGTCACCGGTTCCAAGTTTCCGGTTTTGAATACCCCCCTTTTTTGTATTTCTGGATTTTATTGATCAGAACAAAAACATTATCCTTTTTCATAAATCATATGACATATACGTTTTTGACATCACAAAACAAACATTTCAATAGCATTCAATGATAGTAAAATTACCAGGCGTCTGATCCTTTTTTGGACTATTCTCTCTAACACACGTTAACACCAATAACTCTAGAAACGTATACACAGAAAACGCGGGAAAAAAAGAAAAAAAAAAAGAAAGAAAGGTAGCCTTTAATGGAAACACTAGTAATTACCCAAGACAAGACAAAACAAATCAAAAGCACAAGAACACACACTGCAATCTTAAAAAAAAAAAAAAAAATCAAAGGTAATATTCACCTAGCTCATTTATGCACTCTCCGTAACTTCCTCTCTACAGTTACTGTAATATATACACCCAGCCCTGGCCTGAAGATGCCAAGTCCCCTGTGCCCTCTCTCGGCCTGGGAGGGGGTGGTATTGGACACTACAGTCTTTGGGATGATAGTGCAGAACAGAACAATTGGTTCATAAACATAAACTGCAGTAAATGCTATGACAAGAGAGAGAGAGAGAGGGAGGGAATTATAAAAAGGAGTATAAACCGCGGTGAGGAAGAAAAGACCATCTGAGCAAGGTAAAGGAAAGATAAAATGGGTAAGGTTAGTTGACTTTCTGTAAAGATATAATGTGTTCTATTTTCCTCCACTTTACCTCGTGCAAATCATATATATTTTTGCGTTTAGCTATTTCTTCTTCAATCAAACGGTATTTTTTACATATTGCACAAAATGTTGCCTTTGAGGCCATAAACTTTGATACTTACAGCTTAAAATGAATTGCTTACCTAATAATATTATGAAATTATACAAAAAAACAAAATCGTTCCTCGGATGTATAACACCATATAACACCTTTTGACATGAAAACAATTGCAAGGAATCAATTTTACTTTTTCCTAGTGATTCCCAGAATACTGACACCTTCCGGCAGTCAAAAAATAAATGTTCTATTGCTTCCGGTTCACTTTTACAAAAGGAACATCTTAAATCATCTTTTTTCCCTATTCGAGCAAGCCACGAATTAACGGGAATCAATTATTCAATATCTTATATTGCGTTGTTCTTAATTGTGTATCGATTGTCAAGCTGGCAGGCAATTTAAAAAAAGATTGAACATCTTCAAATCCAATACCATACATAACATCAAAACTATCGAAAACACTAGATTTTCCAGGGTAAGTCAAATGCACATAATAATGTATTATATAACTGCTTTGTTGTAACGTTATGTAATTCCAACCCCCTACCCTTAATCCAAATTAAAGGAAAAATACTAAGGGGTTTAATAAAGGGCTGATAATCTTGACGAAGAAAAAAAAAAGCTTCCATTCACTTGACATCTTCTTGAAGCGATCAAGAAGAGTGAAATACTGAGTAAACTGCAAACCTTTACCCTTGCAATCCTTCCAACGCAGAGATCGGCCATGTTCATCTAACATATCGGTTACCTTCAAAAAAACCTTTTTCTACTATATATATGTGTATTAAACATAGACTTCCCCTGAAACAAAATGTATTTATTATTCCATATTATTTGATTGGGTATACTTAATTCTCTGCTCTGAGGGAAGGACCACGTTTCTAATACCTCTAATAACCAGCGTGAAATATTAATATTTAACTTTGAATCATCAAAGTTGCAGAAGAACAAAAATTCTCCTCCTACAGATGCTAACAAAGTCAAATAAATGGAATCCCACCCTTTTGAACATGACCCAAATAAGCTCTGCACCCATTTCATTTTTGAGCTTGCATCATTCAGTCATTGACTTTAAACGGCACATTTTCAAACCTCCCTCCTCATAATCTTTTACTAAAACATCGCGCCTTATTCTATCTGGGCCTCTCCAAATAAATTCATAGATAACTTTATTCACGTCGTGTATAAAAGAAACTGGCACTGAAACTATACTTGCGATATATAACAGCTGAGATAAAGCATAAGTCTTAACAATCTGAATTTTCCCGTAAAGGGATGTCTCTAGATCTCCACCTATAAAGTTGTGATTTAATATTCATTCAAAATTCTCTGTAATTGTGCCTGCCGGTCGTCAAAAGATTACGAAATATTTATTCCTAAAACAGTGAGAACAGATACAAATTCTACATTCCTAAATTGTTGCACGTTCGTCTTGGGTGCAGCGATAAACACAGATGGACCAATTCGCATCACTTTTGTCTTATTAATTGATAAAGACGAACAGATGGCAAAATCATCTAAAATCTTTGCAAGATTAGGAAAACATTGATCATCTGTTAAAAAGACTGTAATATCATCAGCATAAAAAGAAAGTTTTATTTCCTCCTGTACACTTAACTTTATTCCCATGATTTCTGGGCTAGATCTAATATAATGAACATGGACTGCAAGTGTCTCTATGGCTAAAATGAACATATAAGGTGACAAAGGATGGCCTTGGCGGACGCCCCTCCCAATCCTAAAGTACCCAGTTGAGTTATTATTATTCAAAACACAACTTTCTATATCGTTATAAAACACACGTATAAATCTACAAAATTGTTCTCCAAATTTAAAGAATTTCAACACTTCAAATAAATATTGATGATTGAGAGAATCAACAGCTTTTTGTAAAATCAAGGATTACAATAAAACCACAATTTTTTTTTTCAATCTAGAATAAAAGAGTGTCTCTGAAACGGTGCGAACCGCTTCACCTATATACCTATCCTTGATGAAGGCTACCTGGTCCGAATGGATGATATTGGGTAAAACCTTCTTTAATCTCATCGCTAACACTTTCGAACATAATTATCTTGAAATCAACGTTTAATAAAGTAATCGGACGGTAATTCTCAATAAATAATCTATCTTTCCCTTTCTCTGCTATCAACGGTATCATTCCTTGCCGTTGCGACGAACATGATTTACCAGACATAAGACTGTAATTCATAATTTCTACAAAAAAGGCACCAAGTTTATCGCAATATTTACTATAAAATTCTACCGTCAAACCATCATTTCCAGGGGATTTATTTTTAGCCATCATTTTCAGAGCCGCCGTGAATTCTCTCAAAGTCGAATCTGCATCATAATATTGCGTTCTGCTGATGACAGTGATGGACTATCATCAGACTTTAAAAAAGAACAGTCTGTGAAAAATCTCCTTATACAACTCAGAATAATAATATCTTATATATTTACTAATAGAATCACTATCATCCAAAAAATCTTCTCCTTTCTTCAACACATTAATACATGTATAAGTCTTATTCACCTTTTCCAAATTAAGAAAATAACTATTATCTTTCTCTCCATATTCAACCCAATTTGCTGTAGACCTCACTATAATACCATGTTTAATGTGATTCAAATGCGCATCATAATCACATTTGACTTTTTCATATTCTTGAAGAAATTGATCTCCTTGCTCTTCTATCAACTTCTGTAAATTATATAATTGCCTCTCAATATAAACTCCTGTTTCTCCTCCCTCATCTTCTTTGCTTTTTTAATGTTATATTTGCGAGAAAAAAAAAACAATGTCATGCTTCACAAAATCCCATCGTACCCTCACATCTTAATCCTGACATCTATACTTTGGAACATCTCAGTACAGAATTGCTCATCATCACATAGACTATTATCAAACTTCCAATTTGTGGCATTGAAATATTTCGTTGTTTTATTCTCACTCTTTAAGATAATTGCAGAGTGATCAGTGCCAACCCCAGAAATGATATCAGTTTCCTTAACATAACTTTGAAGAACATCCAGATATCTGATCTGCTTTGTATTAAAGGGTGGGACTGTCTCCATGTATACCTTCTAACAAGGGGGTTTCTTAATCTCCAAATGTCTACTAAATCAAAATCATGTTGTATTTTGGAAATCACCACTTGAATAGCATTACATGCTGCCAGGTTACCTCCATCCCTATCCATACATCTATTCAATTAAAATCTCACCCCTCCCCCATTATAACAGCCAAAGAACTCATATCATCAAATGACTTCGAACGTTCATGTACATGTAGTTGCTCAAAATATCCCCTTCTCCTTCCTCATGTATACACACACACATTGGAACACATTCAAACACATTTTTTGTTGTTGTTAATTAGTAATTAGTATTTTGGTTAGGTATTTAGTTGTGTTAAGTTGAGTTCTCTGGGTATATTTCTATCGTCTTTTTGTCAGGTTATTTCTATTACTGCAATTCGCTTAATGTATGGTATAAATATGTCGACTGTAAGTCATTTTGTGTATAATTTTTTCTTTTGCTACTGAAATAATTTGAAGGAATTATATTAAATCGTCGACTGTAAGTCACTTTTTTACAATGATTTCATACCCATGTTGTATAAGTTTTAACGTGTATTTATCACTGTTGTTTTTCATATGAATGTTATATGTATGTCAAATGGACCCCTTTGAAAATCAGCTGTGCTGAAAGGGCTATCCACCCTATTGCTGGAAATAAATAAATAAATAATAGAACAAATGAGTTTAGCCGTGTAGTAGTGTTAGACGAATTGGGAAGTAGACCATAGATAGTAGACCAAGTGGCAATTACCAGTTTGTCTACCAGTCATGATATTGTTGAAGTAAACGATCTCCACATTTCCCGGCAAAACATTTGCAAATATCCCTGCGTTATGTTTGCACATTTCCTGCTGATGTAATTCCCACATTATCCGGAAAGGCGTTTGCACATTAGTTCCACCATCGTTTACACATTTCCCGGCTCTACAGACCGTGCATCACAAAACAAACACAAAGTCGCATACCCTGAGATTATGTGAGTATTGAATTAGGTGAACGGAACAGCCTAGTCAATCTTCAGGGATTTTTTTTTTATTATTATTTTCTAGAAGAGCAATTATTCTTCTACAATATACAAAGTTTGGGATCACAAAACAAATTGGAAATTGTGTTCTTAGCATTTTTCCAGAAAAATTTTGTAGAATAGTGTGACCAGGGTTTTGTTTCGTCAGCCGAGAGGTATGATAGATTTTGAAATTTCTGATAACTCTCCCCCCCCCCCCAAAAAAAAAAAAAAAAAAATCCAAATTTCCGTTTAAGGAAGGGACTTATAACTGACTTGAAGTTATAATTCTTTGTCGTGATTTATTATTGGTGCAGTGAAAATAACAAATCTTGGACAAGCCAGGTTTCTGGCACAGTGTGCTTAATGACAGCACCGGTACAAAACATGCAAAAGAAAACAAGCGTTCAACAAGAGGTTTTACCACGAAAGCGCTATAGATCTCTTGCGCTGCAACTCTGCGACCGCTGTTTCCAACAGAAAACGTCAAAATTTAATGCATGCAGCATGTGTATGACCTCTTTAAATCTGTCTGGTAATAATAAAGTATTCACACTGGATAATTAATATAATCTGACACAGAGGTTTTATGCAGTGGGACTGAAGGTAATAGACAGCATGCATTATCTACTAAGTTTAAGCCATGTTTGGTGTTATACTTTTCATACAACTGCTTACGAAATTTTGTCATATACAGTACTCTCCGCGTAATCGGGTATCGCTTAAACGGGTACTCCGTTTAATTGGGTAGTAATGTCAAAATCAGTTCCAATGCACATTAAAATTACCTGATAATCGGGTTGCCTCTCCGCATAAATGGGTAAATAATTTTCTTCTAACCTAATTTTTACCCACATTATCGTAGATATAACACTTTTAGAAATCATGAATATCAAAATTTCCACGGCTAATCGCATTCTCTGCTTAATTTGCAAAGAAGACCGATCATTTGGGGAGTGATATAACATAAATACACATGTACCAGACTAGTACCGACTTGCCACGCGTAAACGAACATTACACATGAAGCTGGCACTCACAATTACATAGACAGGAGTTGAACACACTTGCACTCCTCCCTTGCTCTGCAGCAACATTCACAATACGATAAGTTTGCAACAAATATCAGGCCATGCGCCAGCTCCATAATTTTGCTTTTTCCCAGTCCCTTCTCGAAAAGTAACCCGACGTTCTACATGACTAATGCACGCAAAGAGACGTGTTCATTTCGGAAAACGCCTGCGTGTTAGGGAGGAGTCCATAATCAAACGACAAAGTTTTCTGAAGACATAAAATTATTGTCCATAAAAAGAGTGTAAATTATTGCTCGTGACTGAGCAAGTGTAACGTATGTATAATGTGCCGTGCAAGCACGCGTGTTAAGCATACAGTGTAGGTGTACAGTGTGCAGTGTACAATGCATGTACATACACATTGTGTGTGTGTCAATTGTGAATGAGACGTATTCTTCTGTTAATCGGGTACTCCGCTTAATCGGGTAAGAAACGCTCTGCTCGAGCCTGTATACCCGATTATGCGGAGAGTACTGTATTACTTTTTACTCTGGTCTCTTAACACGCATTCACTAACATCACCCCTTGATTTGATAACAACCAGCCATAAACATGATAACATCATACACGTTCTTTCAGTCAAATCATTTGTCATCATTTTAGTGTGGCATGTGTCCACAACTTAATGGAGGAAAAGGAAGCATTGTTTGTGAGAAGTCAAATTGAACAACTGGGACAGAAAGTGCACTAGGTTTCATTAATGGTAATGTGACAGTGACCTTCGGACGCCATCAGCGATGTTTAACAAACATCAGCTGCCCTTGATGGGAAACAGGACCTGGTACGTAAACTTTGGACTTCCAACGAACGGGGAATGAGCTACAACATTAACAAGGGACGTCTAGGCCATCAAAGATCAACTAAGTTTGTGTGTCTGTGTCTGTGCCTGTGTCTGTGTCTGTGATTCCGACTCATTAAGTACAACACTGTTTGTTTTGATATCCGTGGCTTTGCCGATTTTCTTAGGGATTTTATCTGAATGTGCAAACACAGAATTTATAACCAAACCCCTCGTTTTCCTATTGTTGTTTCTCAAACATTACGTGGGCATAACGATATTTTGGCACAAACTAATTTTTGCACTCTCTTTAACGAGTATTGAGTATAAAAGGGAAATAGTATACCGAATGATTCGTTATTTTTTCTCACATCTATTATTTATTTATTTTGTTCATTCTCTATTTCAGATGAATGATAATTTTCTTAAAGCAAAGAAATATACAGTATAAAAGACTTAAATGAAGAGGAAAAAATATGTCAGTAATGTTTTTTGACAGAGAAACATAGTTATATCATTTTATGTCATGGCTCTAAGAGCTCTATCTTTTTTCTGCCCAGTAAGAAGAGAATATTGCTCTGTTGCACGCACTTCATAATACACGCATATATGCGTGTAAAAATAGCATACATATTTATGATACAGGCCGGCAGTGCATGACAAAAGTTATAGTGCACGCAAAATATAACGATTGCAAACGATAACCCACTATCGATGTGACTATCGGTTTTTGCTCCCTCACTTTAATCATCGAGTACCTGAATCCCGCGTCTTGTCTACGCGATTGCGCCACATCCACGATATGCTTTGCTCGATATTATCGTTATTCTCGATTCTCGCTGGCTATGCCAGCAACTCAGCTGTGTGGGACTAGACTTTCAGCGGTAGATTTAAACATGGAAGCTGAAAACAACAGGTTCGCTACTCTTACAGAGACTGATCTATACAAACAGCATCTTAGACAATAAAGACGCAAAGAAAACCAAGGATGTCATCAAGTACGCCCTACGAATTGTGGACTCCTACTGTTCTGAAAAAGGAATCAGTCCAACGGATATTGAAAGCAAGTCAACCCAAGATTTGTGCCGCTTTCTCCGTACATTCTACGCTGAAGTGCGCCGTGGAAATGGGCAGCGTATTACATCATGTAGAACCCTAGTACGGTATACGCTAAGCGCCCATTCAGCCTCATGCACTATACATACTATATATAATTATTATATAGATAGTCCATGGGCCAGGCCAGATATAGATAATTGGTACCACCTGAGGTGGCAAAACCTTTTTGGTGTCATTTTGTTTGTCGGGCATACGTATGCTTATCAAGCTATGATAGCATTTCCAAATGAGTAGCTTAGTCATAATAAATGAATTTTTAACCAATTTGGTCTCGTTGTTATATCCCTATACTTCTGAATCTAGACTAACCGCTATACAAAGAAGAGCACTGTCTTCTGTATGAACACAGGTGTTCTTTATTCAACGCAGCGAAGGGAATATCCAAAGGTTATGATGTCCACAGCGCTTAGTCTTTATTCAAAACGGCGAAGGGAATATCCAAAGCTTATGATACAGTGTATATCCCTTTGTCTAAAAAATAAAAAAAAAGAAAGAAGCAATTCCTCGTGGATTTTGCCGTATTTTTCAATTATTCATCATTTTCCGGTGAAAGCCCTACGGTGAAAACAGTAATGCCACGCCAATGTCGCTTTATTTCCATCCAACAATGAAAGATAATGCAAAAACAATGTACCGGTACACTACGATACATTATAATAGATAATATTGTAAATGATTGTAAGTGATTTTTGTTTAAAACTGATGTATTTGTTGAGAGGGTAGTATAAAAACAGTATAGATAATCCCTTTTATTAGGAACTTTAGATAACGGTACATTGTTTTGTTTTTCCTTTTTAGCAGTGCTTACCAGAATATTGTTGTTAATCAGGCAAAAAAAAAAAACACACACACACACACGGAAACAATTGTCACATAATGTAAAGACGCAGTATTGTAGCAAAAATTAAGAACACATTGACAGGACAATGAAGGTCAAAGAGACAAAAGAAGGGGGTGAGAAGAAAGAAAGAGAGATCTGATGCCACGCAACTCCATCACCAGCTGGAAGTACGAATGGAAGTCGTCCCGGAGATCAAGGTGAGTTGTTACATTTCACTGTGCTTCTGTTTTAATATAACCGGTGAAATTTTGATGGTGTCATTTTTTAGAGCATCATATGCTAAATATATGTGCCAAATTTCAGAGGAATTGGTTTGAAAACCTTGAAATTTTCAAAGGTCACACTCTGCCTGTCTTTGGTCAAAGAGCGTCAAAAAATATTTGGTATTGGTCGGGCTAATGGCTGAAATCTATGACTAAGCTACTACTCTGGAAATGCTATCATAGCAAAATATAATCCTTAGATATATGCCATTTCATAAAGCACAACTAGAACTTGCCACCTCAGGTGGTACCAATAACCCATTTTTCGGGTCTTGGCCCATTGACTAATTATGTGACAATTGTTTCCGTGTCTGCGTGTGTGTTTTTTTTTTTCTTTTTTTTTCCAGATTAACAGCAATATTCTGGTAAACATTGCTAAAAAGAAAAAGAAAACAAAACAATGTACCGTTCTCATATTTAAAGTTCCTAATAAAAGGAATTATCTATAGGTGCGGTCAGACTGGCAAAAGATCTCGAAGTTTAAGATCGCGATCTTTAAGATCTCGAAGTTTTGCCAGTGTGACCGCAAACTTCCCGCGAAACTTCTCGATCTGTTTGCGGGCGGTGTCTCCAAAGCGCGGGGCCATTGTCATGTACAGATGTGCATTGTTACGTCATTATCACTAGCCATCGGACGGCGCACTCTTGCTTGCGCGCGTACCAATGGCCAAAACTTCACGATCTTAAACTTCTCGATCTTTTGCCAGTCTGACCGGAGTATGTAATGTTTTTATACTACCCTCTCAACAAATACATCAGTTTTAAACAAAAATCACTCTGTTCATTTACAATATTATTTATTACAATGTATTGTAGTGTACCGGTACATTGTTTTTGCATTATCTTTCATTGTTGGATGGAAATAAAGCGACATTGGCGTGGTATTAGCGTTTTCACCGTAGCGTTTTCACCGGAAAATGATGAATAATTAAAAAATACGGCAAAATTCACGAGGAATTGCTTTGTTGTTGTTGTTGTTTTTAGCTAAAGGGATATACACTGTATCATAAGCTTTCGATATTCCCGTCGCCGTCTTGAATAAAGACTAAGCGCACCGCGTGACAGCTGTGGACATCATAACCCTTTGGATATTCCCTTCGCTGCCTTGAATAAAGACTAAGCGCACCGCGTTTACAACAGAACACCTGTGGACATACCACCGTCTGTGTTTCTAGTTCGGTGGGACATACTGAAGACAGTGCTCTTCTTTGTATAGCGGTTAGTTTCGATTCAGAAGTATAGGGATATAAAAACGAGACCAAATTGGTTAAAAATTCATTTATTATGACTATTCGAAAGGTACTCATTTGGAAATGCTATCATAGCTTGATAAGCATATCTATGCCCGACAAACAAAATGACACCAAAAAGGTTTTGCCACCTCAGGTGGTACCAATAACCCATTTTTCGGGTCTTGGCCCATGGACTGAGAATGAGAGAGTGCGAGAAGGGGTCCCGACCGTGTACAGAACCAGCGAAGCTCCTTCATTAGTTATCCAGTGCGAGAAGATAAGAGCACTCGCGGACTTAGCTAGTGATCAACGTAGTGGTTTATTACTGAGCTTTCGGTCTGTTTGAGACATTCATCAGTGCTGTGAAATGATACACAAAATGACTCACTCGTATGGCTGCACTCGTAACAGTATGAATATAACTATAACATGCCCATGACCATGTCATCAATAAATTCATAGTTATATAACATTATAAAATGGGTTCAAGAATGTAGCCAATTGGAAGCGCTGAAATGAGTCACGTGTGCATGCATTAATTTCTCAGTAAATGCACGGCCTGACGTACGTCACAATGTTTACACTAGCAGTGCGCACTCAATCAGTTGTTACAAGTGCGTCACGCGCTACTATACGCGCTGTCAATCCTGTAAACAACTTCTAGTTCTGGCTGCCTCAACAGCCGGCGGCCTTTCTTATGCATAACACGTATGGCGTACGTATAAACAATACGTACGTACAGTACTTATGTGCGGGATTTCCTAGTGCGACGTGCGTAAATGTTTGGGACGAACATCTTCGGACATCTTGACTTTTGAGCGAGTGCTACATGTAGCTGACTGGTATTGACCCACAAAGGTACGTGAATAATGCTGTTAGTTTTCGACCCATTTTATAAAACAAATGATGCACAGGATTATTTCGTGGCGTTGGTGAAGGTGCGGCGCACTCTCGAGTATTGACAACGGTTGCAAACATGCACTCGGCTGCGCCTCGTGCATGTCGCACCATTGTCAATACTCTCGAGCGCGCCGCACCTTCACTAACACACTCTATCCTGTGCATATGTTTTGTATAAGTTACAATAATAATGAGTGCATTTCATAGAAATGTAATCATATCAAATTGAGCATTCCCGTGTTATTGGTGATAATGAGCGTGTACAACAATAACGCCCATTTAATATCCTCGTCTTGTGAGCTATATAACATATAAGACTATAAAAATGTAAAACTAAACATTTTCATGTTGTCGACAACAATATAGAGCATAAATAATGTGGCAGCAATGCAAAACCGGACGTTGTGGTATTCTACGTGTAAATGGCTATAAATGACGCAGTACGACAGTCACGCGTCGTCTTCTGGCTATCGTGTAATTGTGACATAAATAATACTCAAAAAGCTGCACCAGTTCGGTGATCCTCGCATTTATCCCCAAGTTGAATTATCCTTCGGGTTTATGCCAGGTTCAAGTGTGTACGTGTGTGTCACACACAAACACACTGCTATAGCTTCTGACCATTCGAGCATTGAGAATTTAGGGTTTCTGGGACGAACACTGAACTAGGGTTTTTTTTTTATAGTTCAGTCGGTAGAGCACCGGGCTAGCAATCCGGAGGTCTCGGGTTCGAATCCCGAATGGAATCCCATTTTCTTTGCTCAATTTTCCACTAATGAATAATACTAATGACATCACAAAATCATTCGTTTAGTATTATAAACCACTAACATAATTATTGTAACTTGTCATATAACTACGAATTTATTGATGACATGGTCATGGTCATCATGTTAGTCAGATTTATACTGTTACGAGTGCAGCCATACGAGTAAGTCATTTTGTGTATCATTTCTCAGCCCTGAGGAAGGTCTTAAACAGACCGAAACTAGGTAATAAATCACTACACTCTAAATTCGTTGGATTAAAAAGTAATCTAATAAGACCATGAGGAGGGACAAATCCACATAAGATTACAATTTTTAGTCTAATTGATTTAGAAATTAAATCCATTAGATTTGAAATTAATAATCTTATTTGGATTTGTCCCTCCTCATGGTCTATTAGGTTACTTTTTAATCCAACGAGTTTAGAGTGTAGGTTGATCACTAGTTACGTCCACGAGTGCTCTTATCTTCTCGAACTATATACATATGTACATCGTTTTATCATGTGAGTTTAGGATCATGGTCCTTGCATGTCGGAAAGCACATCAAAGTGTCCTGGAGAGCGTCAAGAAAGTGGCATGTTAAAGACAATATTGTAAATGTGTCTTTTTTCCTTTTCGTTTTCTTGTATGACCTCATGAATATAATGAATTTGTGTGTATGCATATTCATGACAGATGGATGACTGACAGCAATTCATAACCATTAATAAACTATTGACCTTCGATTGCCTCAGTGCGAGATTGCTTTAAAGAGGCAACATCACGATTGAACGTTTACTCTTTTTTGCGGCATAGTTATTTAAATACAGTTTAGTGCACTATCCGCGGACAATAATTGTCATGCCTTGTGTATTTTTGGTGGCGATGAAATAATCAAGTACATATTTTGTGTTGCAAAACTTTTCACTCTATATGATGAATGATCTAAACAAACAATAACCATTAAATTGATTGATGGAATTAGCATCTAGCAATAAACAGACTAAAACACATTATCAACAGGGCATGTGCACAGGGTGAGTTAAGAAGAATGTCTACGCTAATAAAGTGACCATTAATTGTTGAAAAAAAAAGGCAAACCGGCTATTATCGAAAGGCTATAATACATGACTTGAAAATGTGTTTTATATCAAACTATTCGGTATTATACAAACATTATTTAGTATGTACAATCAAACAACACTACTGCTTGAAATTCGACCAACATCTGTTGGCACTTTCCAAGACAGTTGGCAGGTTCACCTGTCACATTTTATGAGAGTGTATCATTCCTCACTAAAACTGATATGAATTTGTCTCAACTTTGGGATCAATGTCTGGCTCTAAAACGTTCCTAAAAATGAAACAGTTCATAATTTTGGGGACTAATTGATCCCAAAACTGTTCGTGAGATCAGTTGTATTGAAACGGGGATTGATCTTAGAGCTTAGTTGTTGTTGTTTTGTTTTGTTTTTGATAGATAGATAGATACTTTATTTTCTGCAAATCAATATACATAAGTTACATAACCATGAACATGTGGGAAATATACAGAGTCGTTTGACTTGCATAAACAACTATATAATAGGAAATTAATGATATAATACACAGTATGCATGTCTATGCAGCAGGGATTACAATAACAATTGTAGTTAAGAAGCGATTATGCAGAGGGCCGCCATAGTTAAATAAACCCCAGGTATATCAGGTTCCCGTGCATGACTTGACGGCACGGGACACTGGTATACCAGGCCCCTGTCTTGTGAAGAGCTGTATGTACTCATGGTTGCGGGTCTAAAAACTTTTCCACCGACGCGAGCGACCTTAAGCCCCGTTTTAGCAGGTCAGAAAAACTCGGGGTAGCCTCCGGATGATATTTTTCTCCGGAAGAAATTGTGTCTGTTTGACACAACAAAATGGACTTCCTCCGGAGGACCTCCAGAGAAATCTCACCATGCGATCGGCCAGGGTAGCCTCGGGAAGACAGCAGCGCCGGAGGACTGCTATAGAGGACCGTAAAGACGGGGTGAATCTATATCCGGAGGCGTCTTGTGACCAGAGATGTAATAAGTCAGGTTACCAGCTCCATTGAGCGCTGCGCCACACATGTGCTGTTGGTTCACCCTGTGTATTGTATCGACCCGACTAGGCGTCGTGCGAAGTACGGCGATTTCTGTACAGCAATAGAGCTTTGTCTGTAGTTACCATGTCACGCATGTTTTTACAGTCACACTCGCGACTTCTGAGTTGGGTTAGACGGTATAGTAATACAGTCGCGCTTTGATTGTAAATATTATGCTGTCGAGTTTATGATTTATATTTCTTTATCTTGGTTTTAATGCGTTTGTACGTGAAACAGTAATTCAAATACCTCTTTAGAGAATAGAATAGTGCCTCTGTCAGTACACACCTGGAAAGTAGAGTACGCAAATTGCAACTGCAGCGGCAATGATGTGATATACTTCAATTTCCAACGGGGGGGGGGGGGGGAGGGATGTGTAACGAGTTGGCCCAGAACAGTGTATTCTCTTCGGAGGTTCTAATCAATTTCAATTCAATTCAAATTTATTCTCGCAAACCATTCACATGTAACATAAATCCCTTGTGGGGACAAGTACATTGTTTTGTATAATAAGAAAAAATTGAACTATACCGGCTGTCCCCAAAAAAGCGGAACGGTGGATTTTCAGTACCTTGCGGTCTGAAAGTTATATATCTTTTGGCATCATTAGAAAGAGCATCTTCCGCAGAAGACTATGATACCCAAATCATTAAATTTGGTTTAGGATGATATTCATAAGTACAGGAATGTTGTTTTCTGTGGGTTTTGCATGTGGCACATTTCCTGTATTAGGCATTGGTGATGGAAAACAATCATACAGTGGAACAGAAACATGTGCATCTTACATCACTCAAAGTCCTCTTTATCAGCAGGGATGGTAGGAGGGTAAGGGAAGTTTTGTTATGATTGGGACTGAAATTCAGGCTGTCTGCTCAATTACATCATTTGCAAGAACTTGAACCCTTTCTTTGCTTTGTTTGCTGATTTACACACACGCTGGAGTGTATCCTTTGCCAGTTGGCACAGATGTCTGGAAACCAAATTGTAAATGAATCTATATTTACATTTAACTAATCTCCCTGATCCCCATAGTGTACCAATTGCATTCTGATTACCCTAAAGGCACAATACTATACGCTCGAGTGGGCTTGTTGAAGTTCATAACTTCACAGCTAGGTCCAGACGTAGTTTGGTTGGCTTGGTGAATGCTGATGAAAATGGTTGGAATGTTAGATATGTGCTTAGGCACATACATACAGCGTTAATATCTGGATTAGATTTACTAATCCTCTCAATTCCCTCCCCCCCCCCCCCCAAAGTAGGTGCTTACTCTTCATGCCTGTGTAAGTGTGAGAGTCTGTATGTTTGCATGTGGTGAGTGTAATGACGATGCTCATTGTTTGGATCAAGATCCCATGTTAGTGAAACAGGGCCCAGGTGTACAGGTGGTGAAAAGTCAGTTTCTTTGAGATGGTGACCTCTAATTGTCTCTGAAAATATTTCTCTCTGCACATATCTTAACCTGAATTTTTATTGTGCCAGTCCTTTTAGTATAATTGTTAGTACTTTTATTGTCATCATTATTTCTATTTTTGTTATTGTTTTCTGTATTGTTGTTATTACTACTATTATTTTTATCATTATTAGTGTTATTATTATTGCTATTATTGTTATTGTTATCTTCTACATAATACCTTCACTCATATCATTCACAATGATTTCATTGGTATAATTGGAATATTAATATGTTTGTCATTCACCTCTTGACTTTCCTGAAGTTTTCATAAAGTTTCAATACTGACATTTTAAAATCCATGTACTTTTATGATACTGTATCAGCACCTTACATCATTATGAATGGAATGTGATTCTATATATTGGCTGCCTTTGATGGAAGGATAATAGTCTGAGAAGGCAAAATAGAGTGACATGTTTTCTTTTTATACCAAACAACAAACATACAATATGTAGAAACAGCCTTTGGAAGTTTTTGTTTTGTTTTTTGTTTTGTTTTTAACAGGCTCAAGCCCAAGGAAGTGTTATGATGCTGAAATTTGATTTCTAAATGGAAAATATCTTCCCATACAATGAAAATTTTGGAAATTGTGGAAATTTCACATTTCCAATGAAATTTATTTGGAAAGTGTGTCAGTGCGGGAGTGACCTTATGTTCTCCTGTGTAATTTAGCATGTTCGGATCAAGGCATTCATGGAAAGGTCACTGAACTGAAGATAATGATGTAGTGTGTCATCTTGTCCCTTTTGCCATGAACTTCAAAAACACTTGAAATAGAAGAATAGAAAAGTGGAAAGTACAAGTGATGAAAGGCTGTTGTACATATGTATGGAAACACACATTGATGTCATCAGGGTTTTTCTCCCTCATCAAAAGTGATTGTAACTAGGCTAAGTGCCCTGACGAGGAAGTCTCATTTCAAGTTTGACATTTCCTTGTCTGCTCCAGACCTGCATAGTTCTCTTCATGACTCATATCCATTCATATGATGCTGCTTTGACAATTTTTATATGTAATCTCTCTCTTTTTGGGGGGGGGGGGCGGGGGGATGTGATGTACAGGGTTTGAAGTGCTATACTACAAGAGAGGTTTTAATGGCTTGGACACTTATGCATGAGCTGAAACCAAGTAGGACGAGTCCAAAGTATTCATGGGCTTAGGTCCGAAAAGGACGCTTGAAACGTTTGCTCTGTGACCGTTATTTTCGTGAAATTTAAAGCGGAAGTATCTCCACGAGTTTGAATGCTTGTGTGTGTGGTTTTGTTTGTCTGTTTGTTTGTTTGTCACTACATGTTGGGCTGTACTTTATTGAAAGAAGAAGAAGTAACAGGTGATGCATCCTTGGTCACATTTTCGCTGACGATGTTGTCATGACTCGCATTAAATGCTGTGCAGAGCGCCATCGGAAGCCCACAACCCACAAACTTTACGGTTGATATTGCAGCATTGTTGGACAACTCTCTATGGCGCTACCACAATATTTACCTAACAAAGCAGCATGCGTCTTTACTGCCGCGGCGCATTTGGGGGAACTCTTGACGCGTTCACAATAAAGAGCGTTCACAATAAAGATAAAGTGAACGATGCTTTTCAGCTCATACAATCCAATGACGGATTCAGGCAGGGGTACACCAGGCACATCCCCCCCCCCCCTCTTTATGTTTTGTTAAAACAAGAAAAAAAAATGGGGGGGGGGGCTCCACACACACACACACCTTTAATTTTGTAAAGGTGCCCCCCCCCCCTTTACGGAATTCCTGGATCCGCCTCTGCAATCAGTGTCACATGTCTGCTGTTACGAAACGCTCTATTCCAACATACTTTGTTTTTGTTTCATTCAGGTGTATGTACAATCCTTAACAATTGAAAGTAATCCTTTGTGGATCTCTGTGATAATCAAACTAAGGACAAGACCGTAGACCCCCCCCCCCAAAAAAAAAAAAAAAAAAAAGAGGATTGACGTTCTCTTCCTGTTAACATAATCTGCGACAGGTTCCTGATATAAATCAATCATTTTTTAAGATCTCACGACCCGAGTATCGAGTTTTTAACACTGAGCAGAGGTTATGATAATCTTATAGAACAAGAAGAAGTCTTGCTACACACGAAACCGAAAAAAAAAAAATAGTAAATTCAGCTCCAGTTTAGCACATACTTCAAATATTTCTGAGTGGCGGCATGAGACTTTGGCTGCGTTTATCAACTTTCCCCTGTTTAAACGGCTTTCGATAGTCCTTTTCAAAGCCCTTTAGAAACGGCTTTCAAAATAGTTGCGTTTATCAACTCTCATCGCGAACACGATTTTTTGACTGGCCTGTCACTGCACAGCTGCATTGCGCTATTCGACCCGAGGAGAAGTACAAGTACTGAAGTACAAGACTACAAAGCCGTTTCAAAACAGCTTTGCGTTTATCAACTTCCAAAAGGCTTTTACAAACAGGTTTCTGAAAACCTCTTTAGGAAACCTGTTTGAATAGCCACAAATTTGGGGCTTTCGAAAAAGGCTTTCGTAAAGGGCTTTCAAAACAGCTGTGCGTTTATCAACTCGTAAAAGATTCCTTGAAAGCTGTTTGGATAAGCTGTTTCTGCCGAGAAAGGAGAGTTGATAAACGCACCCTTTCGTAAAGGCTTTCCTAAAGGGCTTTCAAAACAGCTTTGCGTTTATCAACTCGTTAAGGTCCCTTGAAAGCTGTTTGGATAACCTGTTTCTGCCGAGAAAAGGAATTGATGAACGCACCCATAGTCATTCATCCGACGAGGTGTTCATTTCAGGGTTCAATGAAAGTTCATTGCAACGATTTTAGCTGGCTTACCAAAGCGTATTGATAGGGTATTGTCGTTCATTAAAGTTCGTGCCAACGATAAAACTTGTGTGACATTTCACAAGCATTTAGTATCATTCCAAGTACTGGTTCACACGATTAAATGTTTTCTTGTTAATTCCTCACTCAGTTGCGTTTTTATTATTCACTATCTAATGCTCGCCTGTGAGACAGCAGAACACGTTTGAAATGTCTCCACGGGTGCTTTGTTGAGACATCTTGTGTGACTAAGAATGTAGAGGAAAATGTATAAATGTATTTGCAACTTAATATTTGGTTATCGTTGTAACAAGTTGTCCTATTTGTATTATTATAATTGTGAATATTATTACAATGGATGTTTTCAAAATGGTAGTCCTTTGTTAGAAAATATGAACGGAATTTGACAACGAAGTTGAAACATGCCATGGTTGTGTCTTGATTATTGTTTGCGTCACTCTTTCATCACAAAATGTTGTTTATGAGAAGTGATTTTTCTCCTCTCGCCCCCGTCACACTAGAGCGTATCGAGCCAACGAATGCCCAACAAATTCTAAATATGAAGATACGTTCGCATTCGTCGTTAATACTAGAATAGTTCGTAACATGTTTGATGTTCTATACAAACGTTGCTAAATAGTTCGTAACATGTTTGATGTTCTTTGTATCCATTAGCCATTCGTATAGATTCGCATAGGTATGCTGGAGCCGATTTTTTTTTTTAAAGATGTGTTTAAAAAAAAATATCGGCTCTAGCGTATCTCTGCGAGTCCCTGCAAATAGTTAATTACGAATACAAAGAATTAACGTCAAACTTGTTACGAACTATTCTGGTATGTAATCAGCAACGGACGCAAACGTACAATTTATCTTCAAATTTTGAATTCGTTGAGCTTTCGTTGGCTCGATACGCTTAAGTGTGGCGGGGCCTGAAAGAAATGTGTGCAAGGAGACAAGAATTAGACATGTATGCGTGTGTGTGTGTGTGTGTGTGTGGGTGTGTGTGTGTGTGTCATTGCTGTGCTGGATAGCTATGTTTGTTATTCGCGTTCTTACTTTCTTTTAACAGTTAGAAAGAAAAATGGCATTATAGATTATTATACAGTACAATGTAGTCGTCATCATCGTAGATGTCTCATTTATTGTTAGGATATAGGCTGATCGGTTTTGTAATGCGTGATATTCAACTGATTCAAGTTTCTCTCCGAACTGAACGGCGCGGCGGGCAGAAAGATTCGGTAGCCTGTTGATACAAATGTCGAGAGGGACAAACACACACACAGGTACACACACAGACATATACACGTGCATTCACTGTTACATACAACATACACAGTAGGAAATGAGTAAAGTTTTTTTCACTTGCAATTCGTCATTCTGTAAATTATCCATCATTAGGGGGTGGCCGTTTAACGCGGATTTTCGGTTTTAGCAAATCCCGTGATATCCATGTATCATCAAACACTCTTTGATTGATAGATTTTTGACCATGAACACAGAATGGGAATGGAGAAAGAAAGCAAAGAATGAGATATCAGTACGAACAAGAGCATTACAACCAGTAGATAGACAACGGCAGATAGGAGGAGGTTACCATAGTTACATCTCGTCGTTTTGGTTTGGTACGAAGAAGGAGTCTTTCGTCTCAATCCTCTAGGTTTGAAGAGCATTGAATTTTTACGTCACACCCGTCCTATTTACAAAGTCTCACGCATTATGCGCGAGACTCGCACCTGAACGGTCGTCCTCACACTCATACGCCTGTCACGCCTTTTTTTAAACAAAGTAACCCTCACAAAAATACACACACACACAAACCAACTCGGATTTCCAACCACCACCCACAAAAGAAAAATGTTGTTTTAAAGCATGATTTCTTTTGACCAGAATAAGGCAAGATGTTATATTTGATGTGATCTCACGATGTACAGCTTGAATAGTTATTACGTTTGAGCTACTTACCATGACGAAGATTTTTTGTCCCCACCCCCCCCCCCCAAAAGTTTTAGATATGTTCATTACGTACGCCACTGATGATGGTGATGCAAATGTGTAAGAAACAATACGGACACTGATAGCTCCATTGAATAATGTTGATAACAATATTGATAATGATAATTTTGGAAGTATACAGAAATAATGAGAGTAACCTAGTGATAATGGTAATCATGTTAATTACAATTAAAATACTCAAGTCTCCGCATTTTTGGTCAGAATTTTATTTATTCAAAGCAAAGACAATCCCAGGCCAAATGTCAGAATTCAAGAAATCCAAATCCTTTATTCTTGATTCGATTTAATTCAGTTAATATTCTCATGCTCTTTTCACGGTTAAACATGACACAAACCTAATACATGGATGGTTGAAACGAATAGTATTGGTGACATGATCATAAAGATGCAAAACAAGTGAGACAAAAGTAATTACAAGTACGTGCTACAAGTTTTAAAGTGCGATTGGGCCACCAAAACGTGAATTTGGACCCACGACACCAATTTTCAGTGGCCCCGGGCCACCAGACCATCGCTAATGTCGAGCCATGCCTAATGGATTCAATAAGTTATTAGGGAGCTTTAGATTTGCGACGCGGACGTTTGAGACGACGATTGCGTTGGCCGTTCTCCTCCTTCCCTACGTCGTGTCGAAAAGTAGCTTTAGATTATGCGGAGACGCATCCTATAAAAAAAAGTAAATGGTGCCCCATATGATCAGTGCATCAACATGATCAAGTACCAGTGGCTCTCTGCGTCATGAATTGATTGAGCGGAGGTAAAATTAGCCCAGAACGCGTAGTGACAACTCGGACGACGCCATATAAATAGATCGATTTTGGTAAGCAATTTTGCGCATGCTCAGAACAGTTTTCTTTTCTTCTGAACGTTTGCGTCGCGAAAATCTAAAGCTCCCTTTTATGAAAGTTGGCTACATGATGTTCAATGTGGCATACCAGTAATCATTATCTCTCAGAAAGAAAAAAAAATAGAGTATCTAGTATGCGATAGGAGCAATGACCCTTTGTTAGCAGGAATCTGTGTACTGAAATCTGATCAGCTTTTCTGGAAGGTTCTGCAAGAATCTAAAAGAATCATTAATAAACTGACTGGAAAGAAGCAGAAAGAAAGAACTGGATTTCCGTCTGACAGTTGTCTGAGATACACTGTCAAGAAGGCCGACGAACAGGTGTGAGTATCGGAGAATAGAACTGTTTCAAACTATAAGGGGTCTTACGGGAAGTTATGTTTCTAATTCTATCCACCTGTTTTTGTTCATAACATCTGATTGCCTGTGAAAACGTAAACAAAATAAAAAAAGAGGAGGGGTTGACGTTGCCATGGCAACCCCTCAAAAGGGCGGAAGTATGGCGAGGGCTTGTAATCACATTCATTTCATATTCTAGTTCATGATGTATACAAGTCACTAGAATGACACTCTTCTTTGAACCTCGTCTGTCAAAATTTGGAAGCTTAAAAATGTTGCGGCGCCGCTGTTGTATTGTGCTTTGGCCAATTTCCTCGTCTCGGGTAAGATAATGATAACAACTTAGGGAGATTGGCGTAGGTGTGACTTGGCCTTTTAGTCGGACTTCTTGTTCTCTCCCGTTTGCCATGAGATGATGTGGGAAGGCTCCCAGCAGCTGCTGCTCTCGTCACGAGCGGAATGTCGTATATAGATTTCTTCGCCTTCAGGCGGCACGCTCCAGTTGTAATCCCTGAAATAGGTAGCTTGTTGTCCGCTGGGAGGTGTTGGTAGCCTGCCACGCCCAGCGGCCATCCCCATCATCATGGGTAGACTCTCCGAAGTCGCTTCAACTGCCTGCGTCATCACGGTCAGACTGTCCAAGGCTTTTCTCGAATCACTCTTCATGCTATCGGACGGAGGGTCTGAGGGCGTTCTAGCTGTCTGCGGCACGGGGGGCGCAATAACACCTCCCGAAGATGAAGTCATAGATTGTTGGGTAGAACTTGGGGCAATCGTGTCCGTGACATTCCATATTTCAGCTGCGACCGATGCTGTCCCTTGTAGCTCGGTACTGCTGGTGTTTGTTGCTGGATGCTGATTGAATTTCTCTATCATATCCTGCAGGTATAGTAATTCCAAAAATTTAAAAACAGATATATATTCATATATATATTATATATATATATTTGTATATATATATATATATATATATATATATATATATATAATTGCGGGCTTAGTTGAACATATTTTACACAGCTGATAACACGTATAGCATCTGTATATTATGTAATGACATGTAAATAACCATTAATGAATATATAAAAGTATATTTGTGTATAAAAGTGTTTGTGTATGTAGATTATACATTAGTATGTGTAAACATATTCTGTATATATAATTATATATAGAACATAATATAAATAATATTTTACATATTGTAATGTGATTACATTTAATCTCAGATATATAGGGTCTATATCTATTTTTCTTCCAGCAAGAAAACAAGATTAAAAATGAATTAACACATAAACGAATTTAATGACTAAAAATGATTAAGGAAATCACGAATTTCGAAACTATAAAAGATGATGACTAGATTATGGAGAAAATACGGCAAATTAAAACAATGATAAGATATTCAGAAAAATAAGACATGAAAAGTGAAATGTTTTACCGCTATCCCATTTTCTGGCTGAGGTCCTGTTTCTTCGTCACCATCCATCGATATTCGACTGTTTCTTTTTCGCCGTTGTTAACCGAACGAAATATAGGTTAAACAGATACTGCATTATAAGAAAAATAGATTTGCAAAAGTAATGATTAAGCTTATAATCATTTCTCACGTAATCTCCTAAAGTTTATCTACTACTGGCAATAGAGATATAATTTCTTGTCGTATTTACTTGCATTGGTATTTTTTGTTCTTGTTCTTCTTCTTCTTCTTCTTCTTCTTCTTCTTCTTCTTCTACTTCTTCTTCCTCTTCTTAACGACTGGCAAAAGATCGATGACTGGAAAAGATCTCCTTCACTTCTCGATCTTTTGTCAGTGTGACCGCGCCTATTTCAACTGAAACATGTTTGCTTACACTGCGGCGCTGTCGCACATTATGTACACAAGCTGGAAGACTCGTTCGCGAAACGTTCTCGAAAGATTCATGTAAAACATTTATAGTCATGCCAAAATTTGAACACGTTGAAATTTTTGTCATGAATTTCACGCCATGACCGGCATCCTCCCGCACGTTTCCATGAATGTTTCTCGCATTGGCACGAAACCGTACGACAGCTCGTGTCAATGCGTAAACCACGCCCAAACCCCAATATTGTACGTGCAATTATTGTGTAACGGTGATGGATCAATATATCAATATATTGTGAACTTTCCCACGACTTGGATAAGCAGTTTTCAGCAGCTTTTTTGCTACACTTAGTTCATTCTCTGCTGTTGCATCACGTCCACGTGATCCTCCTTACCCTTTTTGTCTTATCTGTTGTTTTAATTGTTTTGTTTTGTTCCAGTTCAGTCTCTTTCCTTGCCCTGTTTCCCTCCCACTTCTCGACTTGTAGTATCTTTGTTTCTACAGTGTTATATTTGTTTGTTTGTATAGTATTTCTTACTTTCTTTTCAGGTGTGTGTCTCCGTCCCTGTATACTCTTCTCTTCAGTTCCGAGCCTTTATCTCTGAGCTTGTCTCATTTCCCTTTGTCATTTCTCTCTACCCACTTTTCTGCTTAGCTCAGGTTGGCCTGTACTTTGACCGACTGTACTAACCTTTTTCCTTTTGATTCATTCCCCTTACAGGTCGTTATCTTGTTCCCATCTTTGAATTTTCCCTCAATTCTGACAGGTTATGTATTTCCCTTGTTCTGTTGTTTGACAATCATTGTTCTTCTCTGTCCCCTGCCTACCATGGCTAACCATCTATCTCTTTTTCATCAACTGAGGAAAACCAAGCTCAAGGCCCTCAGATTCTCATTTCACCAGGATAATTACAGATTCTACTCCCTCAAACGCATGATACCTACAGGCCTCCAACTCCACTGCACTCCAGCTCTTGGAACACTCTTGCCTGAACTACGGTAACGCTGGAACCAGACTCTACATGGAGGTTCCATCCGTTTGATTAACATTCTCTCCGAGCAGTGTGCCGTCTCTCTCAATTCCTTTTCAGCTGACATCGACAGACTGGAGAGTGAACTTCGCTCTTGCTGCACCGACACCCAGTGGCTCAAATACCATGATGAAATTGAATCTTGTCTCTCAAAACATGTGTCTGACTTCACTGCTCTCAGGAACAAGAAAATAGGCAACTTTACGAGGAAACGTCAACGGTCTAACAGATTCAGACGACTCACCACATCCACTGATGTATCCTCCACTTCTGTCGTTAACTTTTCTTCTTCTCCCCTCTCTCAAGCAGAAACGTCTCTTCTCTCAAAAGGTCTCAAGTTTTGCCCCACCCCACCCAAGGTCGATTAGATAGCACTCAGCCAAGACCTTTCTACCGCAGGTTACGCCTCAAAGAGTTTTTTCTCGTTTAACCCCCTTTTACTTCTGAGCCCTTTCATCAAAAAAGCTCATGGATTCCCCCCAAGAATCGAGTTTCCTCCCTGGAAACGTACATGGAAGCTCTCTCATCTCCAGTCCACTCCGCAGATACCCTTGACCTTGCATCACATGACATTCTCCCAAAGGAAGAACGCCAGGCTCTCTCATCTCTTAAAAACAGGTCTGACATCATCATCAAGCCTGCGGACAAAGGATCAGCTGTTGTAGTAATGGACCACCACCAGTACATCGATGAAGCCATGAAACATCTCCACAATCCTTCCCACTACACACTCCTTGACTTTGATCCCACCGATAATTTCTCCCAACAGATCCAGTCGACACTCGATGACATGAAGGAACATGAACACCTCACCAAGAAGGCTCACAAATTTCTCTCCCCCGTTAATGTCAAACCTGCCCGATTCTATCTCCTCCCCAAGATCCACAAACTTGGCAATCCCGGTCGTCCCATCCTCTCTAGAAATCGTTCCCCAACAGAGAACATCTCCATCTTTGTTGATCACCACATTAAACCTCTCGTCTCACTCGCACCCTCCAACATTCATGACACACCAGATTTTCTCAGGAAACTCGATGACATCAAGGACCAGATACCCGAGACTACAATCATCGGTACTTTCGACGTCTCCTCTTTCTACACCAATATTCCCCACGATGAAGGTATTCTAGCCTCCTGTGAGGCTTTGACTAGCAACGACCATTCCAAACCCCCCCCCCCTCCATATCTGACATAAAATCCCTCTTGTCACATGTACTGACGAAAAACAACTTCACGTTCATGGACAAGCACTACCTATCTGGCACAGCTGTGGGTACCAGGATGGCTCCCTCCTTCGCCTGCCTCTTCATGACCATGCTGGAACAGCAGATGTTAGATTCAGTCCCATGTCGTCCATGGATTTGGTGGTGCTACATCGATGACATTTTCTTCATCTGGACCAGGGAGGGAGAAAGCCTCCGTACGTTCATTGACCACATCAATTCTTTCCACAGAACCATCAAATTCACTTCTGATTTCTCCCAAGAATAGACCAACTTCCTTGATGTCACCGTTAGGAAGGACTCTAACCATGTCGACACCACTCTCTACACCGAACCCACAGATACCCATCAGTACCTTCACTCAGCCAGCAGCCACCCCGCGCCACTACAAAACCAGTATCCCTTACAGTCAAGACCTCAGACTTCGCCGTATCTGCTCTGAGGATTTCGAATTTTCTTTCCATGCCAGAAACCTGAAGAGACATCTCTCAGCCAGGGGCTACGGTACCAGGAGAGTTCAACAAGCCATCAACAAAGTTCGTTCTCTCCCCAGCTCTGAAGTTCTCAAACCGAAAACCAACAAGCAGGACACTACTGACAGAATACCCCTCGTGACCACTTTCCATCCCAATCTATCCCCTCTCCAAAATATCCTTCGTGATAATCACCATATCCTTCACACCTCTGGTCGTCTCTCACAGGCCGTCCAAGATACTCCCATCCTGGCATACCGACGCCCCTAGAACCTCAAGGATCTCTTCGTCCGTGCTGAATTCCCCTCCCTCACTTACAATTCTTCTCCTTTACAGCATGGCACATTGTTCAGCCAGTAGGTGTATCATTTGTAGTATACACATCCATGAGAGTGACCCTTTCACCAGCAACTCTACCGACCTCTCTCACCACACAAAGGGCAACATCACTTGTACTACCACTAATGTCGTATATCTCATGCCGCCTTGTCAAATTACCGACTTGTGTTGACTATCTACATGTAGGCCCTATTTTTATTATATGTTTAAAAATTAAATTTCTGTAGCTTGAGGAGTTAAGAGCTATTACAGTTGACTCCGGTTTATTCTAAGTGGCTCAAGTTGGTCAGTGGTGCGTGGTCCCCGACTGTCGGGATTTGCCTGGGCCCTGTTTTAGAATAATTTCCAATGAGAAGCAGAAACCGCCTTCAAAATTAATAATTCAACATTAATTGAGGCATTAATTGTCGTAGCCTATAGTTACATACATATTATCAAAAGCTGTTAAACTGTGGAATTTAGTCGGTTTTGCGCATCGCCGCAAGCAGTTTGAATCTTTATCAATGCTGAACAATAATAGTCCTGCATTTTGTCACTATTACATTCAGCAGGCGTTTAGGGTCCAGGCTTATCACTCCTTATAGGGGTTATAGCGAGTTTTCGCTGGATTGCGTTGTAACTAAGATTGGAACTAAGTAATGCTTTCTTCCTTTTTTTTTTCAACTGAAGCATGACTTTGTATCATTTTTTTTACCAGTATTCGCTCCTATGTTTATTGGTACCATTTATTAATTGCAAAGGCAAATGTTCTTTGTTTATGATGTAAAACCTGATTTATCTTGTGTTATGTTTCTTTGAAAAAGAAAGAAGAAGAAGAATGAAAATAAATGAATTGAATTGAATTGAATTAAGTAATGCTTAATTGCTGAGGTTATGTCTACATAAACCGTGCTTTTTGGTCAGTTGTCCGGTAACTGGAACTTTTACGAGTGTTTGGTTGTGCGTGTGTGATGTATGTGTGTATTGATTGTGCGTGTATATACGGGTCAATACTACATAGAAAACGCATACGATGGTGATACGCATGCAATTAGAAAGACATACTATATATCATGATCTACATATGTATTAAGTCTGGCATCATAAAATGACTGGAAACTTCTACATTTTGGAGTGTTTCTACAATTCTGTATTGTAGAGTAGTGTGATTATGCATGTTTTACTGGTATATGTCATTTTTGTAATCCTCTTCAAACACTTTAACTTTTAACTCTATACAACAACTTTTGAGGTTTCTACTGCTTTCAAAGTTGGTAGTAGTCATGTAACGAATGTTCTTCTGCAGTCTGAAAAAAAAAATCAGTATTTTCATTATCATTACTGAAGTGGTGTACGTTCACGCTTTGCTTTTGGATATCTCAGCCATGTCAAAAACCGTTCTCACCTATAGAATAAACTACGAATACCTCTAAAGATTGTAAGCTAGTTAAAATTTTTCATAAGTGGTGTTTCATTAACTAAAAAAAAAATAAATCCTAGTCCCCAATCTCTAACTAAACTATACCACCCCTTTAAATTGACAAGTTTTGTTTCATAATTATTTTTATTCAATGTTTCTGGTTTCTTTCCCTAGTCTGAAGCTGTACGAGTATACTTAGAAAGTCCCGATGCCAAGGCTGATTCTCCGATTCTAATGGCTGTGAAGCGTCCTCGTAGCATTCTATCCTGGGCGGTGCCTGACGCATCACCAAATCAGTAAGTCTTGAACCACGTGGATATTATAAACCTGGTCAATATTCAGTTTCTATTATGCTCTGAAAGGGCAATTCTTCTGCATAACTCTAAAGTTAGGGATCAAAAAACGAATAGGAAATTGTATTTTTAACAGTTTTTCTACAACACTACTTGGCGAATATTGTGATTAGGTATGTCCTCGAGGCTCCTTTCAAGGATGATGCTGCTGCTTTGGAAGTTGGCATAAGTCATGAATAGATTGTGTTAATAGAGCTCTTCAATTTCAGTTATATCTGATACTCCTATCCTTGTTGTTGCCAAGGAGTTTTGCATCCTGTTTTTCTTTTCCTATTCAGTGCAAAGAACACTGCTCGATAGGAATAAGGGTTTGAATAAACCGTAAACCGAGATCCCCTCTTCTAGAATACGTGCTTTAGATGGGTTAGGAGAGTCCACTCGAATTGAATTATGAATCATTTTAAAATCTTAAGTCTGCTCTTTCAGAATCTGCCCTTAACTGAAAATCCATGTCTGGCGACTTTTTGAAGTTTGTTTGTTTGTTTGTTTTTTTTCTTCTTTTTTGTGCAAGGACGCATATATTTATATGTATAAACTTGATTTGAAGATGGTGCTTTTTATCTATCCCTTACTGTTAACTGTTATTTTTATCTTATTAGGTTCTCCCCTGAACTCAATGACACATATCACTATGTTAGCCACACCCTGTGCCGTGATGTCTTTGTGATCAATGGTGCCATGGAAATTAATGTTGTCCTCAGTACGTCTTCTGTCGCTAACCTCAGCTTCAGCCTCAATGTCAGCTTAGTCAGATACGTCTTCACGTAAGATTATACACTTGTCAATCTCTAAATCAATAAAACAAATCCATTATCCCTCATACTCTCTTTTTTCCCACAAACTGAAAACTATTTTCAGCAGTAAGTCGCAGAATATACTGCAATGGTACACTCTTATGATTTCATTGTACCTTGATTTATGCCGCAATAAACAGTAATTGCCAAATGCGTCTAACAAGGATTAAAAGGTTTAATGCTAGCGAGTTTTACACGTTGTGTTGATATAACCTAGTGACATAAGTATGATGAATCAGTATATTTAACGCACACACACACACACACATACTTGTATTGTGTGGAAATTGGCGACAGTTTTTTTACACCGTCAATTGGGGATATTGTAATGAAAGCCCTGACAATATTAAGTGATTAAATGCCATTTGTAGCTTTCATTTATGAAATGAATAGAACATTTAAAAAGAAGATATTTTTCTTAGTTAGTATTTTGCATTTCAGATGGGGACAACAAGGATACACAGATGTGTTGGATGTGTTAACGTTTCACTAATAAATTGAGGAAATGTGTATAAAAATTCTGTAAGGGAATTCCACATTCCAACTCGGGACAAAAACAAAGAATATATGTGTGTCACGTGTATGAACGTGTAATATAGGTTTTCCCGGCCAATTTCGCACTTGTGTCAGTCCAATTCCTAATTGCTGCATTCAATTTAGCAAAATTTAGCGTTGATGACATGTTCGGTAGTTCAATTTTATGATCTCTTCATTCAAATTCATTTTGGAGCATTCAAATTACCTTTAGCGTCATTCTAATTAACACTGTTTCAATTGAAATTCGTAAAACTAGCACCATTTCGTTATTCGTTCATTCAATTTAGAATGATATAGTCACGTGATCACGGACATGCCGCACTCGTTCATTCAAATTCATTTTTGGGCATCCAATTTAACATCTTTTGCAGTCAATTTAGCACGCATGTTTATGCTTTGGTTCTTTCTTTATTTTTTTGTCAACACAGTTACTGTTTTGCAAGCGTCATTACATTTCATATTTTCGTACTTATTTGAAAGATTTTGGCAACAGGTGTTTTTTTTTTCTTCAATGTGCTTAGTGATTCTTCCAGTCCGAAGATTTAGTGCATCATGTGGCCACAACTTATCTGGCCGTTGAGTGCTTTATTCCGAGTGTGTCGGCCAGTTCTAGGAAGTCAAGATTATGATCATCAAATGTTTTTATAATTCTTTTTCTGTCTTCTTGAGAAATACGTCTGTATCTAATTTGTGCTGTCATGACTGTAAGAAGATGAAGTTAGTATTGGTACATGTAGGCCTAAAATGACATGTATGAAAGAAAAGGGGCGTTACAGAACAACAAACCCGAGTTATGTATGGTAAAAAATATGATACTTTTACTGCTTAACAGTGCGTGGATGAAACAAAAAGTCACATAGAAATACGCGTTTAAATGTTATCACCTTTTCAAAAGAGAAATAACATGACGTTAATTTGAATGAACATGTTAGGAATTGACTGCCCATACGCGAAATTGAATGACTGAAATACCCCTTTCGGCCAGTGTTGGCGAATTTGAATGACTGAAGAGCACGTGCCAATTTGAATGCTCGTTTTACGAATTCGAATGGCACATGTGCAAATTTCATTGTTCGAAATGCTAAACTGAACGACCAACTTGCAATTTTGAATGACAGAATGTGCAGTGACGAGGATTTTCGCTAAATTGAATGAAACTTTTATCAAATTGACTGACAAAAGTGCGAAATTGGCCGGGAAAACCTATAATAAATTGATAGAAATTTGGGCAATTTTCCAGAAGACCAGAACTGTAGATGGGGGTATAATTCAATTATTTTCAAGCAATTCTAAAATCATTTTTAACAATTTGGAAATCGGGGATATCCCCAGTCTACCAAATATCCCGATTATAAAGTGTGTTACGCGCAATTGTCCCCGATCTTCATTCATTGCAAGTTCACTCACACACACACACACACACACACA
Organism: Diadema setosum; assembly: GCF_964275005.1. Taxonomy (NCBI): domain Eukaryota; kingdom Metazoa; phylum Echinodermata; class Echinoidea; order Diadematoida; family Diadematidae; genus Diadema; species Diadema setosum. The sequence goes on along the minus strand of NC_092690.1, from coordinate 42,209,550 downwards.
CACATACACACACACGCACTTAGGCATTCTTATCAGTGGGTCTAGAGCAATTACCCCCTGGGCAATTACCCCGGACCCTTCCCCTGGCCCTAATCCTAATCCTAATCCTGAACCTAATCCTAACCGTAACTCAAACTAATAACCCTAAACCTAACCCTAATCTTTACTCTAACCTTACCACTAACCAGTATTTAGCCGGGGGTAATTGCCCTCTGGTTTCATGGTGAGCAATGTTGTCAACATTCTGTTTTCATCATTTCGTGTGCGGGATGATTTATTCATACACTTATGTTCAAAATGATTCCATCTCCTTTCATGTATCAAATTCTTTTAGATCAGACGAAATCGTGACATTCGACAGTGATCCAGCTACTCCTCAGGTATGTATCTTCTCACGTAATAGATAATGGCATATTACTTGTAAAGAAAGGGAATTTGTAAACCTGAAAATCCTACTTTCATATTTTTTATCAAATGAAACGTGAATCAGCATGTAAATAGAACATTATGAGAGTGGATTCTGGAAGAAAGAGAAATCCATGGCGGTGTGGCAGCGCTAGTCTGCTGTCACAGACTTGTGCACGTCAAGATGGTGCTTTTACATGAACTTGATACATACTTTTAATGCAATCTTAAAAAGACATGCAGATATTCTTGCAGCTCAAGTGACATTATGTATTGTTGATGGTAAATGATGTGTGTCAGTAAGTATGCAAATGCCCATACTATCTGTTAAGTATACTCTTATGTACACAGATATAGTTTTTCTATCTAGCCCGCAACACTGACGCCGGTTCGACGGCCACAGATCAGTAAAAACATTGTCAGACATTTTGATGGATGTATATAGCCTATTAAACTGTATGATCATGATGACACATAATTTGAATCAAGGATATTTTTGGAATGCAATAAACCCAGATGATTATAATAAGCAACATAATAATCTATTTAAGAAGCAGTATAAAAGACGTCCTTTGTCTTTTTATCAAAATTACATTGATGTACAGTATTAACAATTCTTTTTATGTTCATTTCATTTTTGGTTTTTTATGTTCTTTTGTGTATCTTCTGTATAAAACTGATCTATGATTTTTGAAAATAACTTAGATTGTAATTCTGCATGATTTGTAACAACGGTGTACGCGCGCCTACAAGCCTTATTGGCTTTTTATGTGTGCACCATTTTCCATTTTACTTGTTGCCTGTTGTAATCATAGAACAATTTATGACTAATTCTGATGTCGTTGTTGTGGTTTCTTTTATATGTAATTGTTTTTTATGTTCATCTGTAACACTGAATGCTTCCTGTTGTTTTTATTGTGATAGAAATGGAAATAAACGAATTGAATTGAATTGAATTGAATGTAGCTAATTGAAAATGTTTCATCATAATTTGGATGTAGCCTATTGTAAATGAATAATGTAACATGGTTTGATGGATGTAGCCCGTTTACTATATTATAGTGCACAATAACCAATGGATGTGTAGTCAATGAAAAGGAAATGTTCATAATTGGCTAAACCCATTTGGTCCACTTCTCAGTTGGTCTACTTGCCGCATGGTCTAGTAACCAGTTGGTCTAATGACACATTGGGCCAATCACCACTTGGTCTAGTTCAAATCCCTTCTAAATGTCAGTTGGTCAAATATATTTTTTGCCACTTGGTCTAATACTCCCATTCGTCTCATGATCAGTGGGTCTTATTTACACTCCGTCTATTTTCATTTGATCTGATGGCCATTTGTCTAATAGCCATTCGGTTTTATAACTGCAAGTTCGTGTAATCCTCATTTGGTCTAATTTCCACTTGGGCTAATTGCCAGTTGGGTTACCATATAGGTGTCGTATGGTAAGTTGAGTAAAAAACAAAGGAAAAGCTTGAAAAGCATGATATCGAATAAAAAAGTGAAATGGTTAATTATAGCAGCAAAAGTTGTTTGAAATATGTCTTGTCATTTTGAGTATATCAAGCAAATAGCGATGAGTGTGTTTGATCAGGGGCATTCTGGCCATGTTTATTATTTCAGAAGGTCATGTATATTTTTAAAGGGAACGCAAACCCAAAGAGCAATGTCAATTGAGTGAAAGCAGTAACACTAGTAGAACACATCAGTGAAAGTTTGAGGAAAATCGGACAATCGATGCAAAAGTTATGAATTTTTAAAGTTTTGGTGTTGGAACAGCTGGATGAGGAGACTACTTGAAATTATGACGCATGAGTGGAGAAAAATATAAAGAAAATATAAAAACAATTCCACAAAATTTAACTTTTCTAGCAAAATGAAAGAGTACTCTACTTGACTACCCGCTTTCAGAAAGCAGGGGGAATAAATGCTACCCCTAACATATGTCAGTATCAAGTAGACGGAATGTTAAGTTTCATGAAAAATGAATTTTCATTGAATTCCCTTTATATTTTCTTTATATTGTAGTCCACTCATGCGTCATAACCTCTGATAGTCTCCTTACCCAGCTGTTCCACCACCAAAACTATAAAAATTCATAACTTTTGTATCGATTGCCCGATTTTCCTCAAACTGTCACTAATGTGTTATACTATTAAATGTTACTGCTTTCACTCAAGCCACATTGCTCTTTGGGTTTGCGTTCCCTTTAATAATGAATACAATAGTGGAGTATCATTATTAAGATTGGTGTTGTTGACATCAACAAAGTAGATTTATGGTCGTTTCACAATGATTACAACAACAGCAACAACAATAATAGTAATAATAATAACAACGATAACTATAAAGATTCGAGAATTTGTCAAAACTGACATATTAGGTGATCCGATGTGTCCGGAAATAAATGTTAAGCCCTTACCATGAATCAGATGACCCCATCCGTTACATCGTAAGGGCGAATGACTATTTGATTCTAGATTCTCATCAAAGAAACGGAAATCGAACCTGTCATACCTACACGTTGTATATGGAAAGGGTGTATTATGGTAACAAAGAGACAATCTCTTTTTTATAGGGCGGGCGCTGTTCTGTAGCGAACGCCATTGACATTTTCTCTCCGAGTTTGAAGCCTATTTTGGATTATTTACCACATTTTTCGTGTGTGTCAATATTTGTAAGTATGTCATCATGTCTGGTCAAACTTGTGTATTCCGTGTCTTCTCGGTCGTATTCGTTTTATGTCTTGTGTCATGTCACTTTTAAGTAGGTTCCATCATATTTCATTTAGCGTTATACATAGAACCAAACGTACGATGATTGACCGCTATGTTTTACATGCTTACATTAATTTACTGTGCATCTAAGCCGGATATTACGATTCACTTTGTATTTGCTATATTTGATGTACATTCCTTTATTGAGAAATATGAAAATAAATTGAATTCAAATTGAACTGAAATTGAAATTTCGTGGAAAGTGTTGCAAGTCCCATACCTCTTAACGGACTCAATGTGTACAGCTGGGGGGAGCTACTGGAACTCCGCCCACAAGTGCCGGTACCACGACCCAATGGATAATTATGAAAACTTTCCCAGTGGGATCAAACCACGAAAGTGCGGGAACGAGGAGGGATTCGAAATCGCATAAGGAGTCGTATGACAAAACTACCACTTCCTTCTATTCTCCTGGGAAATGTTCGGTCTATATAACATGCAATAACATGGATGAACTTCGCACCAGTGCTCGTTACCTTAATGAATATCGAGAATCGTGCCTATTTTCAGATTCTTGGTTAAATCAAACTATCCCTGATGGCGAGGTTGCTTTACCCAATTTTCATCTGGCAAGATCAGACAGAACAAAGGATTCAGGGAAATCAAGGGATGGAGGTGTGTGCGTGTACATTAACAAACAATGGTGCAATGATTGGACAATCAAAGAGAAATTGCGTACGCCAAACATTGAGCTGATGATCGTTGGGCTTCGCCCTTTTTTATCTTCGGAGGGAATTCAACCAATTGTTTGTGATGATTGTTTATATTCATCCTGGAGCTGACATACGAGAAGCTAGTCAGGTTGTTGCTGACAGAATTAGTCGTTCCGAATCCATCTCGCACGAACAGCCCAAAATTTATTTTGGGAGACTTTAACCGATGTACACTTGAGAACGTCCTGTCCACCTATGAACAGTATGTAACATAGGCGACTCGTTACGATGCATCGTTGTTATGGAAATGCCCCTATGGCATACAAGACAAAAGCTTGTCCGAAGCTGGGCGCATCTGATCACAACAATGTTTACCAGCGTATAGACAGAAACTCAAAAGCAGGAAGCCCACAAAAAATGGTTCGGTATTGCATGGACCTAATATACATGGACTAATCACTGCAGTCGTTCTTTGATGTAATAACCGTCGACGACACCTGATTATGTGTATCTTAATGAGTACATTCAGGTGTCTGGACAATAACGATTGTGTGATCATGTATCGTCACAAACAAGAGAATCGTTCCCTCATTTCAGTCTTGTTTCGCTGATGTACTTTTCAGACGGAAATGTCTTTGAATAAGTAAATACAGATGATGAGGAGCAGCATACCCGAGATCATGACAAATTTTGTGTAAAAAAGATGGGAAATTGCTAATTCGCACATTTTCGCACACGCATAAAAAGATACAATAAGATTTTCGCATTGATAACACCCGATATGATTAAACTGTCTAAATGCTACTTCAGATTCTTAAAATATTACATCTTTATAGCTCTATTTTGCAGAAAACCCCATTCAATTTGGATGAGCAGTCACAGAGAAATGTGGATTGTTGTAAAGCATGTCATGAGTCTGATCCTTCCAAGTTTAGCACTTCGATGCTCTTGTGTGTGAATACAATAGACAGAACTTGTAGGGAAGTGATTTCTGACATCCTTTACAAAACTCCTCATTTTTCTTTGACAACTGAAGCAAATCGAATGGGGTTTTCTGTAAGATGTGGGCAATGAGTAATAGTTTTTCAAATTCATGATTTTCTTCCGTCGAGATATTTACATCGACGTAAATAAGCACTGAATTGATCAGTGTTTTAGTAGTAGCCATGATAAAAAATCATGGGCTTCAGTTGTTATTTACGTCGATGTAGGGAAATTTGTCAATCAGTTGCAATGCAAACATCTCGAAGGAAGAAAATCATGAATTTGAATAACAAAGCAGTACCCGCTGCATGCTATAAGGATTAGAACCAACACTTGCTTTCGGGCGAAAGCTCGGTAGTCTAGTGGAGATGACGCCTGTCCGGTAATCAGGAGGTCGTAGGTTGGAATCCTGCTCGAGTATGTACGCCCATGATTTTTTATCATGGCTATATACTACTAAAACACTGATCAATTCAGTGCTTATTTACGTCGATGTAGGGCAATTTGTCAATCAGTTGCAATGAAAACATCTCGACGGAAGAAAATCATGAATTTGAATAACAAAGCAGTACCCGCTGCATGCTATAAGGATTAGAACCAACACTTGCTTTCGGGCGAAAGCTCGGTGGTCTAGTGGAGATGACGCCTGTCCGGTGATCAGGAAGTCGTAGGTTCGAATCCTGCTCGAGTATGTACGCCCATGATTTCTTATCATGGCTACTACTAAAACACTGATTCATTCACCTATTTACGTCGATGTAGGGCAATTTGTCAATCAGTTGCAACGAGTAATAGTTTCATACCCTGAATTTGTATTTAGATTGATTTTCTATTTTAAAAAAGTATCTTTGCGGAGCGTCCCCTAGTATTTTTTTTTTTGGGGGGGGGGAACATACGGTATATGAATTCATAATCTAAAAAGATGTTACCATAACACAGATTATAGGCAAACCTAGCCGTGTCTAATATTACAATTCGATTACAAAAGTGTGTTTGGATTACCATCCGTCGAACAAAATTTAGAAGACAACCATATTTCTCCCCCCCCCCCACTCTCTCTCTCCCTCTCTTTCCAGTTATCCAATTCTTCATTCTCATTTAAGAACGTGTAGATTGAATATTGATGTTGACGATCCAAGATACTTTGTCTGAATTATATACATATGTACATATACATATGTATTATATATCTTTCTATATAAAAAAAAAAATGTTACCATAAGCCGTGTATGATATTACATTTCGTTTGCAAAAGTGTGATTGAATTACCATCCATCAAATGAAACTTAGAAGACCAGCCTATTTCTCTCTCTCTCTCTCTCTCTCTCTCAATCTTTCTTCTTATCGCAGAGACTCCCATGCTTAGTCTGAAGACCGGAAGAGCTCGTAAATGTTTTATCAAATATACATATTCAACAAACAATCTTTCCTGTTGGTGATGACTTTTTATCATAGGATATGTCTTATGACTCTGTGAAATCTTATTTCATATGATCGTGAACAATATTTTCTTCCCGACACTACGTTAGAGTAATTAGTGAATCGTAAGATTACTCATTAAATTGGTAGCATTTAAACCCAAACAGTTAACTTACAAATGCGCTCGTTGATTTCTTTATTCATTCCATGAAAACCTAAGTCATATGGTCAAAATCTGTAGGCAGTCATGATGGATAATTTCAGAAAGCAAACTTTTTTATACAACGGAAAATTCAGTGTGGATGGCAGGTACCCGCAAAAGCATGGATTTTGCAGATTTAGTCACCATTAGTTGTCAAAGATAGCAAGAAAGATGCAATGATTTATTATTTGAATATTGGACATCCCATCAGGTTCTTGTCACATTATGGAAATTGTTGAACGAAAACCAAGAAACAAACTCAAAAGGTTAGCTGCCAAACTCAACGTTGATGTTACTTGAAGTTTTTTTCTCTCTCATGCTAATGAATGATGGCCTGATTATGTTATTAAATCGTTCAAAAAAAGTCTACTTGGCCAAAGAACAGAAAAGAGGTTATCCTGTAAAATTATTCATACAACGCAAGAGCCGATAGTGCCATTATGGGGTCCTATATAGTCATCATCGCGAGATGTGTTTGTATTGTCATGATTATCTTGGCACAATGTAATGTCAATTGAAACCAGATTTCTATGTCTGACATAGACCAATAAATATGAATGAATGTATGATGAATGAATGATAAATGAATAAATTAATCAATTTTCGAGACAAATGAAAATTTTGTATCTTTGAACCTCATTTGCACACCAAAGATGACGTCTGAGGAAAATGTCGTTATGTTACGAAAATGATTCTCTTGACATGATTTATATGTGTGCAAAGTATGGGAGCAATACTCCACGTATCAAGCTACAGGACGACATGTTTGACCATTGACCCTACTTTACACAACTATGTGTTGTTTGAAGGTTTGCATGGTGAAGTTAATTAGGAGGAAAGATTTGCGGTGACACCATGTGTATGTAGTCCTTAACCGGATCGTAGTTTGGAAGAAGAGCTTAGAAAGAGGAGAAACGAAGAGGGAAGCGACATATGGGGGTTTTGAGGAGGGCAAAAAGTGAAGAGTGGGAGACAGTAATGGGCTGGAAGTTGAAGTTGCACTAGTGGAGACAGTAGAGAAAGGAACAGAGAGAGTGGTAAGGAAGAATAGTGTAAGAATCAAGTAAGATGTTCGGACATCGTTAGAAGGGGAAAGATGAGATAGAAGGGAAGAGGAAGAGGAAGGAGTTGAATGTTGGAAAATCATGGAGATAGGGGAGAGCAGTGAGGATTCATGAAACCAAGAGAACGAAGTCGGCGAACAGTGTGACTATGGAATGCGAATGAATGGAGAAAGGACGATTAACAGAAATAAGGAGGGGTAAGTAGAGGAGAGGTGAGAATATGCGGAGAGAAGGGAGAGAGAGAGAGAGGGGGGGGGGCAATGAAAAGAAGAAAAGAACAAATTGAAATTCAAGACGTAAATTAGAGGGAGCTAGTGTAGATCCTAGAATTAAATGCTGCTGCGGAAAAGAAAAATAAATGGAGAGGAAATTGATGACAGTTAAATCCTGAAAAGGTTCCTGTGGGAGAAATGCAAAAATGAGAAATTAAAATAAGGTTAAAGTGTAGACCTGAGGAGAGAAGACAAGAGAAATAACCTGTAAAGAAATGTGTAAATTAAAACTAGTGGTCCTGAAAAGGACCGTTGGGTTGTATGGAAGGAAGAAATAAAAGAAGAAGAAAAGAAGAAAGAAGAGAACAAAACAGAAAGAAAAGAAAAGATAAGTAGTGTAGAAACAGACAAAAGTGTAAGAGAGAGAGAGAGAGAGAGAGGAAAGAGAAATGAAACACTGAGTAAAGGTACACAGCTAGTGAAAGTAGAGCAAGAAGTCTAGTTATAAGAATAACTAGGAGAACCGAGGAACTTGACGTTTCGGGCAGGTTGACTGTCCTTCGTCAGAAGTGAAGCGTGATCTGAGGAGAGGCGGGCTATATATGGAGAATGCGGACCTAGATGGAAGAGGTCGGTCGAGGCGGGCTCGCAGGCGGGCTGAGCGTCGGTTGTTGGTGGAGTGTTGTGGTCGTTGATGCGTTCTATTGTTCTTGGAGTGTGTTAGTGGGGGAGTACATCTGTGATGGCTAACTTGGCTGTTAGTAGGTCGTGCCCGGAGATTGGAGTCCGGGTTAGTAGATGGGGTGGACGCCGGTGGTGTGAATGAATTGTGTCGGTGAGGGCGTCTTCTGGAACCAGCGATAGGTGTGGTCGTGAGTGGAAGGCGCGGTTGACGTCGTGGGCGCTGTTGTGAAGAGGTGGGGGAAGAATTATGAGAGGAAGAAGTAGAGGGGGGAATGTGCTGTGGAGAGAGTGTGTTGTTGTTGTCATTGTTGCTGTTTGATTGTTTGTTGATGAGAGGAAGCCAGATGTTGTTGATGTGGAGTCCAGTATCCTGTGTAACAGTGTCGTGTGTGTGAATTTCACAATTCATTGCACTCACACAAAGACAAGCACTCCAGACACAAACAACCAGGTGTCTACCGTATCCCATGCGAATGCGGCAAAGTCTACATTGGTGAAACAGGGAGATCGCTAGAGACCAGACTGAAAGAACACAAAACATGCTACAGACGTTCGGAATGGGAAAAGTCAGCCATCGTGAAACACGCTCAACAGTCGGAACATCGCATCAACTGGGAAGACAGCAAACTCATCACATCCATCAAAAACTGGAACACACGACGCATCAGAGAAGCCATAGAAATTCACACACACGACACTGTTACACAGGATACTGGACTCCACATCAACAACATCTGGCTTCCTCTCATCAACAAACAATCAAACAGCAACAATGACAACAACAACACACTCTCTCCACAGCACATTCCCCCCTCTACTTCTTCCTCTCATAATTCTTCCCCCACCTCTTCACAACAGCGCCCACGACGTCAACCGCGCCTTCCACTCACGACCACACCTATCGCTGGTTCCAGAAGACGCCCTCACCGACACAATTCATTCACACCACCGGCGTCCACCCCATCTACTAACCCGGACTCCAATCTCCGGGCACGACCTACTAACAGCCAAGTTAGCCATCACAGATGTACTCCCCCACTAACACACTCCAAGAACAATAGAACGCATCAACGACCACAACACTCCACCAACAACCGACGCTCAGCCCGCCTGCGAGCCCGCCTCGACCGACCTCTTCCATCTAGGTCCGCATTCTCCATATATAGCCCGCCTCTCCTCAGATCACGCTTCACTTCTGACGAAGGACAGTCAACCTGCCCGAAACGTCAAGTTCCTCGGTTCTCCTAGTTATTCTTATAACTAGACTTCTTGCTCTACTTTCACTAGCTGTGTACCTTTACTCAGTGTTTCATTTCTCTTTCCTCTCTCTCTCTCTCTCTCTCTTACACTTTTGTCTGTTTCTACACTACTTATCTTTTCTTTTCTTTCTGTTTTGTTCTCTTCTTTCTTCTTTTCTTCTTCTTTTATTTCTTCCTTCCATACAACCCAACGGTCCTTTTCAGGACCACTAGTTTTAATTTACACATTTCTTTACAGGTTATTTCTCTTGTCTTCTCTCCTCAGGTCTACACTTTAACCTTATTTTAATTTCTCATTTTTGCATTTCTCCCACAGGAACCTTTTCAGGATTTAACTGTCATCAATTTCCTCTCCATTTATTTTTCTTTTCCGCAGCAGCATTTAATTCTAGGATCTACACTAGCTCCCTCTAATTTACGTCTTGAATTTCAATTTGTTCTTTTCTTCTTTTCATTGCCCCCCCCCCCTCTCTCTCTCTCTCCCTTCTCTCCGCATATTCTCACCTCTCCTCTACTTACCCCTCCTTATTTCTGTTAATCGTCCTTTCTCCATTCATTCGCATTCCATAGTCACACTGTTCGCCGACTTCGTTCTCTTGGTTTCATGAATCCTCACTGCTCTCCCCTATCTCCATGATTTTCCAACATTCAACTCCTTCCTCTTCCTCTTCCCTTCTATCTCATCTTTCCCCTTCTAACGATGTCCGAACATCTTACTTGATTCTTACACTATTCTTCCTTACCACTCTCTCTGTTCCTTTCTCTACTGTCTCCACTAGTGCAACTTCAACTTCCAGCCCATTACTGTCTCCCACTCTTCACTTTTTGCCCTCCTCAAAACCCCCATATGTCGCTTCCCTCTTCGTTTCTCCTCTTTCTAAGCTCTTCTTCCAAACTACGATCCGGTTAAGGACTACATACACATGGTGTCACCGCAAATCTTTCCTCCTAATTTACACAACTAATTTGGCGTCTGGGGAAGAGTCATCATTCTACATGTTCTGATATCACGATCCAGTTAACACAGTATACGAAATAATCAAAGTTAAATCTATGGTGTTAGATAACTATAAGATAAAGACAAACGTGTGGTTGTATCATAGATTTGAATGAAATTCACTAGATATGATTCTATAGGTTGTATACACTTCTTCTTTTCCGTCCACGGCCATGTTTATTAATCAAACCAAGTAATTAGTCAAAGTGAGAATTAGACAAAATGGAAATTAGACCAAGTGACGGTTAGCCCAAATGGTCATTAGACCAAGAGGTTATTAGATCAAATGGTCATTAGACCAAGAGGTTATTAGATCAAATGACTATTAGACGAAATGAAAGTTGGACCAATTGATATGTTGACCATATGGACATTAGCCGAAGTGAAAATTGAACCAAAATATGTATGTTCTACCAACTGAGAATTAGATTAAATTGTATTAGCCGATATTCTCATTATACGAACTGGATATTGGACCATGTGGGAACTAGACCAAAAAAAAAAATGGTAAATAGACAAAGTGGTTGGAGTGTAGATGGGATTATAGGGATAGCCCGAGTAGTGTTGGCCCAACTGGCGATTAGACCAAGTGTAATAGCCCAAGTTATAGGTCACCAAGGACACTGTCGGGCAAGTAACTTTCAGAAGTAGGCAAATTTATTCATCCGACATGAACACGATGTCCAGTTAAATCAATAAATCAGTTTTCGGGTACAGTCGAAGAAAGAACAAGTCCTATTAAGGGAGGGTAAAAAGCAATCATTTTGGTTCAACAAATTGTGACGGAGTTAGTCGCATTATCGTTGTTTGTTTTTGTTTTTTCTTTTGTTTTCATTATAGTAACGATTGAGAACACTATCGCATATCACTCTGCATTGCATAATCTAAGCACCTCTGAAACACTGTTTACCAGTCAGTCAAAAAAGAAAAGAAAAAGAAAATACAATTCGCAATTGACAATTCAATATCAAAGTACATACGAAACATTCCTTACCAATAGAATCCATGAATGAAATAGCATTCACTATTTGCCGTTAACATTCTTCTGGAACACTATCGAGTCCATAAATGAAATTGGCCTACCGTTCACCATTTACAATCACTTTTATTTATTATGGAGATTTTCATGTAGGCCTACTATTCATGTGTTTGTCTTTTTTTTCTAAGGTGATTTCCGGGACCCCTGTTACAATAGCCTTTGTTGTAACAGAAGTAGAGTATATTTCATTCCACGAGATTATACCACGATGCATTATGCTATTAACATGTCGTATACATCATGTCTTTCCGTTGATCAGTATTACGAGTTTAACTTCAAACAAGGAGTAGACATGATCATGGTGAGAGCCGAGTCAAATGATGATTTCTGTGCCTACTTCTCCGTGCAGCGTGCAAAGGTGAGTCAGTGTGTTTGTTGTTAAATCATCCATAATTATTATGATATCACTTTAGATAAAGTTTTATAATGACAGTGTTTTACTGATCTGTGTGCTTATTTTTCATCCATTTTCTCTAGCAACTGATTCAGCAGAGTGGATCCTGAATATATTATGCTTATAACAACAATGAGCAATTTTCTGAAAAGTTTTCAGTGGTTTGCTCATTTATTCATCTGATGAATTTGCTGCGTGACTAGCTTATAATTTCAAATGAATGACTCCCTCTCTGTACAAATGCATGTGCAAAATCGCAACTATAATTTTCTCAGTGTCCTCATAGCATGTCACTAGAAGTCTTACTTGTGTTCATTATGTCTCAAATCTTTAAAAGATATGAATGATGGAATATGCTATTTCCATCTATACAGAAATGCATTTTTAATATTACCCGAAGTATATATATATATATATATATATATATATATATATATATATATAATGTTTCTGTGCGCTTATTAAACCTTGGTTGCCAGTCATGATGGTTGGGTTTGTAATCCCATATTTAAGAGTCAATGTGCTAGTGTTGTACATGGATATTTGGATATCTAAAATGTCAAGTAGCATAATCTATAGCATAGAAAAAAAAATCAACTCATTTGATTCATATCTTATTCTATCATCGCTATTAAAATATCTTAATTAAGAGTTACTGCAGTTTGTTTTGAAAGTAAGGCAGAAACGCTTGGTATCATAATATTACCCCATTCCCTTCGATAATTCTACAAATGTATGTAGTAGTGTCAAATGTGGCATAATGACATCGTGCTTTCCATTTTTCAAGCGATGTTTTTAATCGCTTACCATTGATGAAAACAGAAACGGATGGGGAGCAAATGAAAACATATGAAGAGAGATTTAAGTCTTACGTGCAAATACAAGACTTGTGGAAATTGCAACATCGCAATTTGAATTTCATTCTTTTTCTTTTACTGGACCCTAAAGTTGGAGTGCACCTTGTATATGAGTGCAGAAGTTTACTTGTTTTAATTTCCTCTAGCCGTTTGCTATACGTGTATACGCTACTACTTTGGTTCACTGAATTCCTAGAAATAATGACTTTCACAGAGAGAAGTTTTATCTTTTGAAACGAGAGGCAGATGTTGTGTGCTATTTCATAAATGCGATTAAGTATTTGAACAATGTTTGCAACTACTGTATGTAATTGTCTTTTATAGAGGTTTCTAATATTTTAACTGTTGGTTTGTTGAGGTCTTTGTAGGCAGGTGGGTTACAAGCTACTGTTACTGAACGATATGAGATGTATTGAATTGCGATCATATAAATGTCATGGAAGTGAGACACACCCATTCAAACTAATATTACCGCTGAAATTGTAAAATGTTTTATATGACGTGTTCCAGTCCTGCTGTAGGTTCTCTTGTCGATGTTTGAATGTGTCTCTTTGCTTCCAGTGTCCCGTTTACGACTCGGTATCCACAGTCCGCTATAATGAGGGTTCCAGCTTTCAGACCATGACCAAAAAGGCAGCCATTACTGTCACGGTAAATTCAAAGAGCTACAAGAAAAAAAAGGAGAGTTTTAAGAATGTGTTAATCACTGTTACATTTTGTGTGTAAACTATCATATGCTTGAAAAGAAACGGCACACCCACCCAAAACCTTTGTCATTAAATGCGTGAAAGCATGGGAAGCTCTCAAACACCTCTCAAGTGTGGGGGCATCGTGGATTGGGGAGACTGACCCGGTTCGGATATATTCAAGATTCCCTGTAACAATTTGTGTACAGTCTTATCCCTTATCTGTATGTAAGTAGTAACACGACTGAAGAATCTTGGCAGGAGCCACCTTAACCGTTCCTGATAAACGTACGCTCCGAGGAAATAGTCTGCATGCGTGCCATAGTCACATTTTAGGCCCGCATCCGCATTTGGATGATGTAACTCTTTCACCCTTGAGGGTTTTCAAATATTCAAGATGACCACTGAAATAGCCACCAATATCCGGAATTCCCTTATATATCCTTGTAAATTGTGGAAAACTGGTTACAAAATAATATCTCATAATACGAGTGTGATGAATGGGAATCTGGATGATACCAATGTTTTATTCGTAAGGATTTGGGGATGATTAATTTCTGGCTGTCATCGTGAACATCTCAAAAACCTCAAGGATACAAACGTTGCAGCAGCATCATTCCGATTCGGATACAGCACCCTCGAAGAAGGATAAAACCATTTAAAACTTAGGGCGCATAACAAAACAAGATACATCCTCGGGCACCAAGTCCTATGACCCTGGTGAACAGTGAATTCAATCAGAGCATCAACGTTTCCCCATGCTACTGGAGCTTTGAAACGGATAATTCTTTCTGTGCGTTGTTGTTACAACTCAATTTCTGCAACTGGAGTTAGACATTTGCTTCTTGATGAATTTATTGGGTAGATACATGGTAATAATCCTTCTTGTGATTATGTGGGAACTAAAAACTGAAAACAAAGAAGAAAAAAAGGACTTCATATTTCTCTGCACGTCAACGTTCTACGGGGCACAGTTTTTCTGAACTGTTAGTTCAGATTTGTTACCTAAGTGTATTAGAAGGTTAGCCATGGATTCAGATGACAAATTTTCTTCTTTTTGTCACTTTTTTCCTCTCATATTTTTCTATAATAGAGAAATAGCTTCAAGGACTCATCAAAGTTTTTTGTGGTCTTCGTCGTTCATCCTAACGATCAGATGTGTAATTATAGCTACACGCCATCGGACCGTCAAAGTGGTCAGTATGAAACCAATTCACCTCGCATTAACCCGTTCCTTACGGGCTTAAAGACGTAGTGATATATGGGAACTTGGTATACAAGGTTCTCAAAATGTAGACAAGACTACTTGTATTCACGGGCTAAATTCATGTTTAATTGTCTTATGCTGTCCAGATTTTTTTTTATTTAAAAGTGCTCTGATAGAAAGATTATGGTTTCTTCTAGTCAACTGATTGCAATTTATTCGACACATAATCGATAAGTAGTTAGTATATAGAATATCATTAATGCAAAACACAATGCCTACACCTGCACTTGTTTAACAAATCAAAAAAGTAGGGCCAGAAACAATTACACGGAATAAGGCTGATTGTTACACATATTATGAGAAAAAAAAAATCAGGAGTGGTTATATAATGGATGTGATCCAGATTTCCATACCTGCCCCTCCGTATACTCAGACTACGCTGTTCACACACACACACACACACAAACACACACACACACAAACATACACACAAACACACACATTAAGATGCAATTCAAGGAAAAGAGATATTGAGAGAAGAAAAAATGACAATCTTCTCAGTTGTGGATATTCTATCAATATGTGTTTTCTCTTTGCAAGAAAACTGGGTGTATCGTAGTGTTATTTACCTGTTTTGTAATGTAATGTGCACTTGTTTTGCCATGTATAAGATGTACACAGCGATCAAGACTGAGTATAGATTTTGACTTTCGCTGACCTCGTTCAGGTGTCTCATTTTGTGTATAGCGAGAGCTGTAGGGTTTGACTGCTTTTGCTTCGGGTAATTCCCAACCTGTCCCTTTTCCGTCGAAAAGTCTCGTTCAGGGCATAAGACATATGTAAGAGGAGGAAATGGGTTAAACAAATATCACAAGTCAGTGCAAAACCAATTTACCTTTCGTTGAACCCGCTCAAGACGGTAAACCATGTTATGTACCCCATAATGATAGACCACCTTAAAACGTCAGTGTATAAACAATTTGCCTTACTTTGAACCCGCTCTAAGAATTTAGTGAAACCCTTTTACAATGTACCTTTCCCTAAACTTTCAAAAAGATCATTTATTTCATTTACTTCTCACTGAACTCACTTATTGTTGTTATTGTCTGGTACTAAGTCATTGTAGAAAAGCATGTACTTGGTTGTGACACAACATGCTCCGCCGACAATAAGAATTGTCAATCAGTTGCAATTAATAAAGAATTGTCCCGTAAAATGCGACAAATCCTTCGAAGATAGACATCAATTTGGTCCACCGGCAACTGCTCTGCCAACTCTGCCGAAGATATTGTTTGAATTCTCAATTGAATTCTCAGTTGCTTTTGATAATTAGAGTAGATCCTTTGCTCTTCATGAACTGCATACGTATCTATCTTTAAAGAAAGAATTGCCAAGCGCATTCATACGGAGTATATACATCTCTTGTGATTATTACTTCCCTGTGGTTACTGTTTTTGTTCATTGTATCGCGTTTGAGTGTTTTTGTACATTAACAGTTGGAAGTGTTTTCACCGACTGTAACACCGAATTGTATTTTTTATGAACAGAATATCAATATGATAAGGGACGAAATTAAAACCAAAAAAAAAGAAAAGAATTAAAGACAGCGCTACATAAAGAAATACCGTTGGATCAAAATGTCGACACTTTACGAGACCGACACCCACGATACCATATTAAAAATAGTTCCATGAATAATACATCTCAATTAAAAGTATTTATCTGTACATGGTGTTGCATTAATAACATAAAAGGGAAAATGACTTACTAGTACGAAAATGATATAATCTAAAGTGCATTTTTTAAGGCTAACACTGTACTTTTCACACCCCCCCCCCCGATTTCCCATTTTTTCTCTCGCTTCACTACAGAAACGTTAGATATCCTACCTGACTGCTAGAAATCATTACAGCACCCAGTTGTAATCATCTTTGTAACTAAAACGTATGCCAGTCAATTGGTGAACACTTCTTGTATCGCAGCGATGCATTATCCATTTGTCGTTTGTGTTTCTCATGATTCTCCCCCAATGGTAAATCAATGTACGAATATGTAGCTGGGTGAAAACGTTGAACGATGTACAATTGGCCATTTTCGGGCTTTTCGATATTCAAACCCTTGTAAAACTGTCACCTGGGGGTGTTTTTCATGGTTTTAGGTATAATTTGGTAGGGGAGGGTTGTACCTTTCAGAAAATATTTACTTTGTGGCGTTCTCACTGCATTTTCTTAAAAAAAAACAATGCCTTGAAGCTGAAAAAATTGACAAAAATGCATATTTTGCGAAAAAATCCCAGAATCACACGTCTTAATTTTTGTTCTAATGCAATTCTACAGCTTTGTTTTTCCTTGTGAGTAAGCCCACACACTTCAACTATTTAATCAAGTACTTCTGCCGTGAACGTGTGTATTATTTATCTTATCAGGGAATGTTGAATTCACTTATGTCTGAAAAAGAACGTCTCTGAATGAATTATCTTTTCCTTAACGCCAAAAATTCAGGATGACTATGAAAACATGTAAGGCCATATTTATTTAGTGTCTTATCCATACTATTATTCCATCAAAACTTGTGAGTGAGCTGTGTGAAATAATCGTGTGGTGGCTCATTAAAAAAAATTATACTGAATAGCCATCAGAGATGTTCAGTTGTTTAATGGTGTCATTATTGAAAGTTGATTATGCTTCAGATAAAAAGTGGTTATCAGTATGTCAGTGTGAGCCAGGCGACTATGATGATTGGCAACTTTAGTAGCATACTGTCCACAAAAATAAGCTCTGGTTGAAAACTTGAATTGGCGAATGTCTCTGATCAAAACGAATGTCCCTGATTGAAAGTCTCTGAAGGGATATTCCCTCATCTGACACTTTCGCACTGCATGATACTTTATTTGCGTGCTTATTTTACTCACTGACGAGCCATCCTGGAATCGAGTCAGCACATTTCAACGACAGATATGCCCACAAATCTTGAAAATGTGAGTAATAACCTGCTGTTTGTGCCGATTTATTAGAATTATTATTCCGTAGATTTGCCAATCAGTATCATTTATGAAATTATATAATTTAATCTTTGGATTAGAGGTAAATTAAAAGAGGATAGACAGTAAATATGTAAGAATCTGCACGAAGATCAAAGACCGCACGTCTCTGAGCAAAATGAAAAACGTCTCTGAAAAATATTGTTTCATGAAATAAAGACATCCACTATACAAATTATGAGAACATTAAAGTAAATGTATTTCTGGATTGGCTCAGTTAGTGTAATAGGAACAAATAGAACCAAGTTAAGACGAGCGTGTTATAGTATTAAGAAAAATGAAGCTTCCTGAAATATAGTGAAAATATGTAAAAGAGTTTCAAATTTAAGATTTTCTGTTGATTGAGCAAGTGTAAACACATTGCCAGGACAGAAACTATGTTTTATGACTAGTAATGGGTCAATAGTCTATGATTATTATGTAGTAGTCACTTTAGTTTACGTATTTTTTGTGAGAGAAGCAGAAATGTAAGAAAAACAGGTTTAGGTCAGAGACGTTCTCTGAACAAATAGGATCTGCTCTCAAACCAATATCAATGACCCATCATGGCGAATTGGTGCCTATGTTTGTAGCACATAGGTTCCTCAATCCAAATATAATGCCAATGTCTTGTAAAAATCAAACCCATTAATTACTGATAAGCAAAGATGTTTACGTCAGAGACGTCACACTGAACGTTTTACATATTTTCAACTACTACAATAAGGAGTAGATCTTTCATTATTCCACATTATATGGCCCTCGTATACATACATCGTTCTAGGTAATTTACGCAATCTAAAAACAATGTTGATTTTATAATTTTGATCAGAGACGTTCATTTGTGTGCACATTGTTCTTCCATTGCATGATAGATTTATTTTAATATCATTTTAACTCGATCTTTTTTTTCTTACAGCAAGATGGAAAGACCGGATGGATTTTAAATGCTCCGAATATTAGAATTTCGTCCTGCTTAGGATCTTTAGGCTCAGTCATGTTCATGGAGCTTACAAGTTCCAGACAACGGCCGTGTTACTGGCAAGACCGGACGGCCATCTTGGAGGTGCCATCTGTTTACAAAATAATGACTATCCCAACCCCTGTTTCAGGTAGCAAGCGACGCAGTCGGTACCATGCACTGATTGAGGACATGGAATACCAAGTGGAGGGGAAATACAATTCAATGTTATAATGCGGACTCTGTTTTTAATGCACATCACTACGTTTGCTTTTGAGCCTGTAAAATCTGAGGCTTACACGCTAAGAAATAAATGTAAATGTAAATTTGTAACAATAGCAGCACACCTGCGGTGCATACTTGCACCCTTAATTGTGCTTAATTGCACCCTTAATTAACTGCCTTTTTGAAGTTTTGCTAATTTCTGCAAACAAGTTCTCGTACAGTTGATAAGAATATGGAAATGAGTGAGCTAGTCATGTCATAACCTCACAATTTTCCATTGATCGTGTACAAAAAATAACGAAAATTCAATTTTTCTGTCTTTGAAATCTGAAACATGATGCTATTTCTGGCTGATTACCTTCAGCATAGTGATCAGTGAGATATACCCGGATTTAAGCCTCGGGCATAATTATGTTTGAATGAAAAACTGAAAATTTCAAAATGTTTATGTGCAAACATTATGGCAAGTTGTGAGGGAATGACAAGCTCAATTTGCCATTTGCATATTCATAATGACCGTTCAAAAACTGTTTCCTGAATAATTAGCGAAACTTCAAAACGTCATAACTTCTTTATATTTCCTGAGCCCGGAAGATTTTATTCTTTCTTATCAGCGGCTAGTTCATATTTGGGTTGAATTTCCCCTGTAATAGACTCTTTTTCTCTTAGAAGTAAGGTGAGATATTCTAGTGGTATTATTTTTGAGGTTTGCAAGCCAAATACATGAGAAAAGGAAAAATACTAACATCTGTGATGAAACAAGAAAACGCCTATTAAGAATCTCCCTTTACTTAGTTTCCTCTTTTACAACACTACTTATGTATCGCCTTCGAGTAGAAAGAAGGATTGATAATCCCCTACCGATATGACAGGTAAAATGTGATATTGTAATGTTATCATTGTCAACCTCTTGAAAGAGATTTTCAGTTCATTTTTGGTCAAACATTTGCTGTACCACACCGTTGATATTCTTTTGAGTTTACAATTTATATTTGCCATAGTATACAAAAAAA
Organism: Diadema setosum; assembly: GCF_964275005.1. Lineage (NCBI taxonomy): Eukaryota > Metazoa > Echinodermata > Echinoidea > Diadematoida > Diadematidae > Diadema > Diadema setosum. The sequence goes on along the minus strand of NC_092690.1, from coordinate 42,189,489 downwards.
GCACAGCGGAATTTGATGCTTCTAGGATGAGTATAGGTTACTTTCAGCTTTCTGAGACGACATCATAACAGTGGCCCAGGTACGGTCCCTAATAAAAATCCGAACTGGTCTGACATACACTTACAATCATATTTGAGGTATAGTGGTCAAATTAAAATAGTATTAGTAAATTCGTGTTTACCTTTGTTATAGATTTGGACTACATTTGAAAGAAAACATATACAATATTGATAGCATGTGGGCACACCTTCGTATACATCGGAAGGTGAAATACAAAGTAGTGGTCATCATAAACAAAAACAATTCTTGACATATATGCCTAGGTAAATGATTTGTCAATGAATGTGGAATGTTGAGTTACGAGCATCTTTTAAAATAGGGAGTTTGGTGTTTAATTCTAGTGATAACTTACAGCCAAAACGTCCCTGATGGAAAAGCAAATGTCTCTGATATAAACAAATAATTTAGGTTAGGTAGTCAAACTTGCAAGTATTTCATGTAATTTTTATTTGTCTGTCAGTCAAAAGTGTTGTAAGATATGAATAATATAACAAGGACAGGTTTGTTGTTGATTTTTGGTGTAGAAATTGAAATTCCTCTTACAATTTGGAGGTTTGTAGTTACAATCGGTTATTATTAAAAATAATTCAAGTCGAAATTGCCATTCTGAATCGTTGACAAAAGATAAACATGTGTTTAATAAAAGAATAATGTTGTTTGTTCACAAACCTCGTAATTATGGATCAAAGGACATCGTTTTTATTGTCTATGTCTCAGGAACGTCTATGAGTGAAACCTGAACGTCTCTGATCAAAACATGGCTTACTTTCAGCATCTGTAAAGGGCTTTTATGGGGATTTGACCAAACGAAATGCACTAAATTCATTATTAGTATCTACTGAACATTAACATTTAAACAAATGACACCCCTGCTATATGTTTTGTTCAAATAACATGAAAGTGAAGATAAGAATATAAAAATCTCTGCTTAAATGACAAAAACTCCACTTTTACCTTAACTTCCGTGTGTATCAGCTTTTGTAAACTTCACAGGAGATAAATAATATTTTAGGAACAAATTAACACAGTCTTCAAAAGCATGAGCAAGATGAAAATATATTCATTTGAACGTTTTTCTACCCTTCATTTGAATTTTCACTAAAACAATTTTTGTTTTAGTCAGAGACGTTCGCCAATATGTCACAGTTCTATATAACCTTGAATAAAAACAACACCCTTGGAGATATCCCAGTATAATCGGGTTTGCAAGAAAGCTGATATCAATGATATTTGACTGAGATACACTTTTATCAGTGAGTCACGTTTTTTTAATTTTGACCCCTGATTTGCCCAATTGTACATCGTTCAATGTTTTTACCCAGCTGTTTGCATGGATGCATCTTCTTTTCCTGACTTATTAGTAATAAATTGAAAGTATACTTCGTTAGTTGAGGTGAATTCATACTAAAACCATGATTATTATGACTACTGCACCCCTTCAGATCGTGCAAAGTAGGTGTGTATTGTGACATTTACCATTTTGTGAAATATATCCTTGTGCATTTCATTTTCATAGTTGCGTAGATTGCGCATTTTATACAGAGTGATGAAAGCAAGGGCATAGCTAAAAAGTTCGCAGAGTAACAAGCTAACGGGGATGCCTTTACATATTTGGAATTGCCGTGGAATGATCTGGTGCACATTTTTAGGGAAATTTGTAAATTTTGCACACACACACACACACACACACACACACACAAGTAAACGTCCTGAGTTTGTTTAGGGGATGGGGGAGGAGAGCTGACGTTGTAACACTCTAGCGCCCGTTCTTTCCCATCACTTATTTCTTATGCCATTATCGGTACACCCTAAACAATGGCGCACTCTCCATTGGCTTTTAGATGGCGCTTTTCATCCTGTCGATCTCATGGGCCTTCTTTGCCTATACAATGTATTGTATAGGTTTTTTCTCTCTCTCTCTCTCTCTCGTGAGCCTTTTTTTTTTTTCTTTTTCGCGTACTGTCGAACTCATGGACTTTATTTGCCTAGTGTTGAAGTCATGGGTTGTATTACTTGATGTCAAACCTTGTTGGCTTTGGTCATTTAGTGTCGAACTTATTGGCTGTATAACTGGTGGGCTGTACGACTTGTGGGCTGTATGACTCATCATGGGCTGTATGACTCGTGGGTCTTGATGGTTACACCCTTTGGTCATCAGTTGGCGATATAGGGGTCTAAATTGTTAGCATTGAAAGCATTACTAAACTAGACGAGCCCGTCTAGGTAGCATGGATTCCATACTTTTCAAATGTACTTTCCTGAAATGGGACAAATTTCGAATGCCTTAAAGGAGAAATCATGTAGACCTAATTGCATGATCTTTTGGATAATGTACGAAAAATAAACCTGATACATCCTGTTATGACTTGGTGTACTCGTTTATCAGTTCCGTTGGCTTTACTTGTATTTTCGGTCTTCAAAGAGAAAGAGAGAGGGAAAGGGGTATCCTTGCACCTTGTCACGTGACCATGTGACAGTTTCTTTCTTTTTTTAGTGTCAAGCAACGATATTTTGTGCTGAATTAAAGACAAAGTCTGAACACTGTGATTTCCCATGAGACAAACGGGAAAATGTCGCAAAGACAACACAATTCCACATGATAAATGCTTTTATATATAATACAAATCAAATAATGATGGGAATTGAAATGGAGGGTCCCTCTGAAAAAGGAAAGCTTAAGTACGATATGTGACCCTAAGAAAAAAAATAAGAGGACGAATAATTAATTAATGAAACTACAAACAGATATAAAACAAAATGAAAGGATCAGTGATCTTGGGCCTGATATAATACAAGAAGAATTACTCTTCCAGAAGATAGAACAAAAAAAAAAATATCTACTGTGATTGACAAGATTGACTCATTTCATCTATTTTGAGTCCTCACGCAAAATATTGATGTATGTATGCGTGTGTGTGTGTGTGTGTGTATGATGTGCGGTCACGAATGATGTTCTATAGAAATTTGACGTCATAGAAATTATTTGAATACAGTGACCACAAAACTCAATTTGGCGAATCCAAACAGCATGCCACTTTGAAGACCCCATCTTGTCAGGATTTACATGTTTGTTTGTTTTTTTCCAGAAACTTCTCATCATCGGAATGAGTCGTTCAGAAGGAAGATAGTAACCATCACTGTGGAGGAGAGATGTAAGTTAAAGGAGTTTATAGGGAGGGAGGGAGGAGAGTTATAGGGAAATACGACTTCGCCAAGGAGAAGATTTCGGAGAGATGAGTTCAACGAAATAAGAGTTTAGAGAGGGTGGACTTTTCGTATAGGCATAGGGCGGAGCATGGAAGAGCGTTAAAGAGCGAAACATGAAGAGAGGATGAAGTTAAGGTAGGGAGTTCAGCTTACATTAGACTGGTCATTCATTCTTGTTATTTCTTTTCATCTTTCCCTTAAGGCAGTTTTATTACTAGAGTGAATGTTTATGTAAGATAAACTTGTAAAGAGAAAGAGACCATGGGTAAACGCTTTGCATTGATAGACTGAAAAATAAAGAATAAAGCAAGGAAGGGGTGATACAACCTCATCAATAAGATTAAATGAAGTCAGACAGTAATACAATGCATAACTAAATAACGGACTAAAAAATCAAATGAAGACTTTTGCCGCAAAACGATCTAAATCCATTCTTGTTGAGATATTTGTGATTAAAACTGTTAAAAAACAAGGAAAACAATAATAATAAACTTCAAGAATATTCCTTGTTATGTCACAAGTGAGGTATCACTTCAATTTTTGTTCTGTCTGACGATGGACTTATTTCGTTATGTTTAGAAATGGTGCTTAGCTCATTTTGCAATAAAACTCTTCAGATATATTTTTGTACTTATGTGTTTGTTTCTGCTCAGATTTTGACTACTGGAAACCCATTGTGTCGACGTTTGCAATCATAGTTGCTATCTACATTTTGGCTGGAGTTATTCTGGTTGTCTATTGGTGCAAGTAAGATTTTTACCAACGTCGGTGTATAGAGATATAATTGTGTCTGGTTACTAGGATAACAGATACTGAAGCTTAGATATATCCACATAGTACTATACTATAATTCATTTACAGGATCATTTCATGTAACATTTTAAATCCCATCCCTGCAGCTGTGTATACAATGCACATTAGAGCCAGACCCATCTCAGACACTTCTATAAGCAAACAGTGGGCATTTCTCGTACATTTGATTATGTTGCAATTATTTCAACTCAATACTTATGTTTGCCATTAGTGTAATTAGAATGATTACCATGGTTCCTCAAAGAGATTAACACATTAATTGTGGCCTTCAACAGGTAGCTGGAGTTTGTCTCATGTTCTAAATTGCTACTATCGTGGTAGCTTAATACTACGAAAAAAGAGCGTATCCTTTTCTTCTTCTTCTTTTGACGGATTGCAAGCTTAATTCTGACTATCCCCTTATCCAAGTACCGCAGAGTTCATAATGTATTGACTCTCGTGCTAAACATTATCCTGTGTGAAAGTCAAGAAAGCAATGTGACTGGTGACATTGTTTCTGCTAAACGTTGTCAGTGATGGAATGAGATGGCGAAATCAGAATTTCGCCCAAACTCCTAAGTTATGAACTATCAACTACAGAAGACAAAAGTACGTCGAAGAGTGTCTTGTGCAACATTCCAATTCAGGAATTACTTTTCTATCCAAGTGACTTTCTTGCAGCCATAGAACAACAAACTAATTTGTAATAATGTACCCTATAACAGCAGGCCCAAGAGATAGATCTTATCCACAATTTGTTTTCAGGACAAAGCAACGTGACGTGGAGTCTGGTGCTGCAAACGAACGAGGTATGGCGTGATAAGAAAATGTGACTCTAAATTCCCTGAGCATGCAGTTCGAAGAAAAAAGTCTTTGATTATACTGCGGTGACATGAGGTAACAGTTTGCGGCATTACGTGTGTTCAAGTAAAACTTGTGAATAGTTTTGAAAGCACACTCTTCAAAAGGAAAGAAATTATAACTGCTACTGGCACAAAACTTATTATGGAAAGAAAACGTATGATTGCACCCACATAAATACATATACACACTGACACATTATCTACGATGACAATTTGTGATGAAAATTCAGCACGTTGATTTTAGAATGCAATCTCCACTTGAAGAGTTTGTTTGCAAAAACCGATAAGTCCATATTTGTCAAATGGAGATATTTACGATTAAAGGTCAAGAAAAATAAAGAGAATAGTAAGAAAATTTTTGCTTCTTTTGACCATAACTTCGAAAATATTCCTTTTTATGTAGTGACCAATATATCATTTAAAAGGTATTATTTATATTATTATACTTTATGACAGAGACCTCAAAAGACTTCAAAATCTTCAAAAATGGACTTATCGGTTTTTGCAAACAAGCTCTTCAATTCCTTAAAAAAAAAATAGAATATAAGAATATGTGACGCTGCACCACCAAACCAACAAAAAGTCGCCAGACATGGAATTTTAGTTAGGGCAGATTCTGACTTGGCAGACTTTAAGCTTTAAAATGACGTATATTAAACTCACATCAAATGGACTCTCCAAACCAGTCCAAATATTGGAAAGAAAACACACACACTGGAAAGGTATATACTGAGAAAAGAAGCTATGAGTATAGAGTATAGTCAAGCGCTTAATCCTTCCAAGCCGTGAGCATTGAATGGGACAAAAAGTAAGATGTGAAACTTCAAAGCAACAACAGTGAGGGCATTAACAAATTAACCTGAAACTGAATGATATGCTCTATTATCACATTCTGGCCATTACTAATACCAAATTTCAAAACAATATCAATATCAACTTCATTGGCCAGCATTACAAAAGTTGTATCTAAAAGCAATGGCATGTATGACATGTAAGTGTGCGCACCACCTTGCACCCTCCTTTTTAGCAAACAAATTTGTTTTTACACGATGATGTAGTGTAACGCATAACACTTTGCTCACATTAATTCAAACTTGAGCCTCCTATAGATGTAATACTGTTTTACAGGCGCTCATTCGTATGCTCAGCGGTATTTTACAGGAATGATTTGCAATTATAGACAATCTTTTGTCGTAATTTAGGATTGTTTAAAAGTAAATGGTGATATGTGTGTTTTCGTTTCACGATTTTTTTTTTCAGCGATTGATATCCACATAGTTATATCAGTTGTTAAATTTGTGGAATAGATGTTATTGCTCATCGTTTTCCTCGTAATCTCATCTTTTTTTAAAGAAATTGTAGTATTTACACTGTGCATGTCTTCAAAATTGTGTCAGCGTTATATGTTGGGGTTTTGATTGTATTTATAAAAATGTTTTACAATTTTTGCTAGTAGTTGTTATTCTGCAATGTTTTATGTGCTGTGTTTTAAATAGCCCTGATGAAAACCTGAAAAAATGACTTGGGCCACTCTCTTTGAATGGGAAATCCAGTCCAAAAACAAGTTAATCTGATAAAAAAAAAGAATACAATATTCAGTTGACCGTCCAAGAGCTGTTTCCTGAAAATTTAGCGAAACTTCAAAATCTCATAACTTCCTCATTTTTCATCCGATTTCGATCAAAATTTTACCGTTAATATTTTACTCTTATCAGACTAACTTATGTTTGAACTGGATTTCCCCTTTAAAGACGTGAAATAAATGAAACAAATCCTTTCAAAAGTTATTAGAATTGAAAGTTAATAGTGTGTAAAGGTCTTTTAAGAAATGTAAAGGGGGATGTGAGGCACATCTAACCATATTATTCTTCATAAAGGTGTTCAAGAAAATAATGCAACTTAAAACACTATTTCCCATTCGTTTTTTGATAATAAACTTCAGAATAATGTAAGAGAATTGGTCTTTCAGAAATTATGAAAAACTCCAGCTGACTACGTTGGCCCGTTTCACCTATTTTGGGCGCGACTTTTTAGCTCTTTTTGTTGGTGCACGGTTACGCTCACACGCACACACACACACTCACACATGACAGTGCATCACAAAGTCAATAGAAAATTTGATTTTAGGCTTCTTCGCATTTAATGCAAGGTGATTACATGGAACTCATTTGTGTACATCCTTGATTTAGTCCCGATGTCTATAGGTTTGTCGCAAAGACATGCAGGTGTCATCAGGGTATAATAAGCAGAGCCCTACAGCCAGACAATATTTGAGGCATGCCTCAAATTTGAGGCATGCCTTTAACTGCAGTTAAAGGGGATGGCTAGTAGCTGATCGGTGTGCATTAGTGGGAATGGTGGAGGTGATTGTTCCAATCTTCATGGGATTCGTTTAAGAGTACATTATATATCTATTGTTGTGTAAAAAATATTTGCTGCATCAGAACGGTCTCATATCTAAGCAATGTGCAGTTTAATACCCCGTCACTGTACAGGCACGCTAACCTGAAAACATTAAACTGCACATTACTTGAATATGAGACCATTCTGAAGCAAATAATTTTCACACAGCAAATGTACCCTTAAATGAATCCCACAAAGATTGGAACAATCATCCACCAGCATTCCCACTGATTCCCACTGATCAGTTACTAGCCATCCCCTTTAAGGAGGTTATTGATAAATAACATAGATACAAAGTGGCCCAGATTAGACCCTTGTGGCACTCACAATTAATATGCTGAGGCAAAGACTCGAAACCGGTCACTACTGTGCACTGTTCTCCCATGCTTAAAGTAACTTGCAAACCATTCTCAGGCATGATTACCTAATCTGCCTTGTAGCGAATTAAAGATAATCAAATGATGTACCGTACATTGAAATCAAGACTTATCGCGGCCCTAGCAATTCTCGGTAGCGCCAAATGGCAATAAATAAATGAGTAAATAAATAAAATAATAGACAAATAAAAACAAATCTGCGCACGCTGTCAGCCTGTCACAGATGCAATGTGGGATTCTAACGGAACATTGTCGCTTCCGTTTGTTGCCTGCGTGTCTCAGTTACCATGAAATTTAATTCGATCTTCATCCACTTTTCTTTCAATGTTCCTCTTTCTTCAGATAGAATTCAGCTTATAAAGATAAAACGTGCTGGTCGCACAATGGCAAGTTAAGAAATACTCTTCAAAAATACCCTTGCATTTAGACGGAGCGTAATCTGAGCGAGGTTTCGACTCAGCTCTCCAATAGCACGCCCGAGCGGGTGTTGGGGTTGAAGAAGGCCAGGAAGCAAGTTTGTCCCCACGCTATCCCATAATGCATCTAAAATGATGTTCGGCACACGGCACCTAGATATTGGCGATACCGAGAATTATTGTACCCAGGTCCATGATATATCACCAGTATTCTGTGACTTCCGAAAATGCTGTTAAAGTTTAATGACCTGGTCAGAGGCCGGTTTGATTTACACGTATAATATCGTTGTCATAAGATACATAATTATAATACATAGAAATAATCAAATACGAGTTTCTTTCTAAGATTTGAGTTATTTTAAGGCAATACGGATATGGGCCGGTAATTCGTCATTTATGACCAATAACCAGGATGAACTCCAGTAGTTTTTAATTCTTTCGCCTTTTGAATGTGATTGATCAGTAGTTATTGTTTATCCGCTCTTTTCTTAATTTCCTTACTATAAAAGTAGACAACGACAGTGATCTAGTGGAAGTCCCTGATCCTCCAGGGGAAGTCACCGATCCTCTAGGGGAAATTCGGATGTCAAACTTTGACACAGCAGGTAAGATCTAGCCGAGGTTTCATTTCGCCTCTTCACTCCTTTGTTAATATGACACATCTGTCGCAATTAAAGGGATAGTGTAGTTGTAAGTGAGATAGAGATTCAAATTCATGAAATTCTTCCGTCGAGATGTTTTCATTGTAACTGATTGATAAATTGCCCTACATCGACGTAAATAAGCACTGAATTGATCAGTGAATTTGAATAATTACGCAGTACCCACTGCATGCTACAAGGATTAGAACCAACACTTGCTGTCGGGCGAAAGCTCGGTGGTCTAGTGGAGATGACGCCTGTCCGGTGATCAGGAGGTCGTATGTTCGAATCCTGCTCGAGTATGTACGCCCATGATTTTTTTTTTTTTTATCATGGCTACTACTAAAACACTGATCAATTCAGTGCTTATTTACGTCGATGTAGGGCAATATGTCAATCAGTTGCAAGAGATAGAGATTATGTGATAAAAACCCAAAATGGCATTAAACTAGAACGCTTTATCTTGGCGAGGAAAGCGCATGATATAGAAACAAGACACCAAACAGGTTAGTCATCGCATTCTTCATCAGCGACCAGGATGCGATGTGATGTGTAGATTTAAATCCGTTTCTGAAGCAGACATACACACAAGGGTATACGTCTGCTCCTGGTCGGACGGATTTCAAAACTAACCTGCTTGTGATGGAATGCGTCTAGTCTGGTAGTTGCTGCCACAGTGCATGGTAACCGCGCAGTGTACCTGTGCACGTTAGGCGTAGCAACGACGCATCCATGTACTGGTTCCCTCCATGAAGAGCCAAAGATGAAAGGATGAATTCAGTGTTTAAAAAATGACAAAAATGAATCCCTGATAGCTTTTCAATGGACTTACATTGCCAACGTCATGCTCCGATTTACTATCACGAAGATAAACGGTTCAGAGACCCACCTAATCTTGTCTTTCACTGATGCAACCTCACACCTCCGGCCCCCATAGAGACATCCCAGTCTGTAGTTGTGCCTTGTCCGAGATGGAATCCTGTATCAGACTTTCCTGACAGTCAACGGTTTTTCCCGTAGTCAATCAGATTTTTTCTGATAGTCAATCAGACTTTACCTGATAGTCAACCAGCCTTTCCTGGTAGTCACTGATCAATAACGAACAGAAGTGAATGAGATTAAAACCTAAAATGGCATTAAAACGCTTTATCCTGGCGAGGAAAGCGCATGTGTGTATGTTCTGCTTCAGAAACGGATTTTTAATCTAACATCACATCGCATCCTGGTCGCTGATGAAGAATGCGATGACTAACCTGTTTGGTGTCTTGTTTCTAAAACATGCGCTTTCCTCGCCAGGATAAAGCGTTTTGTGTGTGTGTGTGTGCCACACACACACACACATTAACCTGACATAAACCCAAATGATGTAAATCAACTTTGGAATAAATGTGAGGGATCGCCGAAGCGATGCAGCTTTTTGTAATATATTTTGAAACAAGGAAGGAGAAACTGACCAGAAACAATTGTAATAATAAATAGCGAAAACTTTGAGCAAAGAAAATGGGTTTTCATCGGGATTCGAACCCGAGACCTCCGGATTACTAGACCGGTGCTCTACCGACTGAGCTATTGAAAGCCCTAGATCGGTGTTCGTCCCAAACCCTTAATTCTCTTTGCTCGTGTGGTCAGAAGCTATAGTGTGTGCATGTGTGCTACACACACACACACACACATTAACCTGACATAAACCCAAATGATGTAAATCAACTTTGGAATAAATGTGAGGGATCGCCAAAGCGATGCAGCTTTTTGTAATATATTTTGAAACAAGGAAGGAAAAACTGACCAGAAACAATTGTAATAATAAATAGCGGAAACTTTGAGCAAAGAAAATGGGTTTTCATCGGGATTCGAACCCGAGACCTCCGGATTACTAGACCGGTGCTCTACCGACTGAGCTATTGAAAGCCCTAGATCGGTGTTCGTCCCAAACCCTTAATTCTGTGGCACACACACACACACAAAACGCTTTATCCTGGCGAGGAAAGCGCATGTTTTAGAAACAAGACACCAAACAGGTTAGTCATCGCATTCTTCATCAGCGACCAGGATGCGATGTGATGTTAAATTAAAAATCCGTTTCTGAAACAGAACATACACACATGCGCTTTCCTCGCCAGGATAAAGCGTTTTAATGCCATTTTAGGTTTTAATCTCATTCACTTCTGTTCGTTATTTATATATATATTCTCAATATATATATATATATATATATATATAATATTGAAAGAAATTGGACTGAGGCGGACGTTGCTCTCGATCTTAGTCTCCCTTTTATTTGTCAAGCTTTCGGCCCGTCATACGGCCTTCGTCAGGACCTACCAACAGAACGATTATTATATGAATAACCTGATGTGTCATATAATATACAATACAATTTCACATATTACCAATCTTCTAAATCATTTCCTTTATATACACAAACCAATCATTCAATTCAATACAAATATCCAATCTAACATCAAATCATCATCAGAATAACATCATATCTCCAAAAAATGTATACATATAGATTCTTATATCATAATGCTGCCATATATATATATATATGTGCTCATCTTCTGTTCAAAAACGAACACGGTGCTGGAATGCACGATAACCATACGAGTCCCACGCAGGTAATTTACAGAATTTGTTGTTGTTTACACATTAATTTGATCCAAGAGTTGATATATTTTTGGCAGGGTTAACGCTATTATATTTCGGTAACATAAGAAATATATAGGATATGTTGATTTAGATAATATTATATCAACCGGAGTTGTGTGTGTGTTTGCGTATGTATGTGTGTGTATGTGTGTTTGCTTGTGTGTGTGTATGTGAATATGTGCGTATGTATGTGTGTGTGTGTGTGTGTATGTGGATGTATACATATACGCAATGAAATTTTTTCAAATACAATTATTCATGAAAATAAAAGTTTGTTCTTAATGGGGGATTACAATATTGATTTACTAAGTACGACAAACCATAATTCTTCTAGATTTCATAACACATTATCATTAAGTAGTCTTTATCCTCACATTAATAAGCCTACAAGAATCTGTAACACCACGTCAACTGAGACTTTAATCGACAACATCTTCTCTAACATTATTGATAAAAACTATACTAATGGCATACTTTATTCAGATATATCTGATCATCTTCCAATATTTACCATTCACGAGCAGATTGGAAACGTTCAAACAAAACAAAAATGCTATAGAACGCGAAGAAAAGAATCTCACGAAAATATTAATTCATTAATATCTGATTTATCACGCGAACAATGGCAAGATGTGACTTCGGTCAATGACGCGAATTTATCCTACGAAATGTTTTTGCATAAATTTCTTTATTATTATAATAATCGTATTCCCTTAGTTAATAAGAACAATCGCGCAAAAACAAAACAACCATGGATTACCAAAGGGCTAATGCGTTCTATACTCACCCATAATCGCTTATATAAAATGTCCTTACGTAAACCAACACCACAGAACAAAGCAAAATACAGAACATATCGAAATACATTAACCACATTAATCCGGGCATCTCGAAAGCGATATTATTCAGACATACTAGAATCAAATAAGGACAGTCAAACCAAACTGTGGCGAACTATCAATGACCTTATTAAGAATAAAAAGAAAGAACTCCCGACCGTTATTTCCGAAAATGACCAAGATATTAACGACCCTGAAATCATTGCAAATTGTTTTAATAAGTTCTTTACCAACATAGGCCCCAATCTCGCCTCAACAATACTTCCAAACGCTGGAAATTTTACAGATTACTTTCCAGAAAGTAATAATAATTCTTTATTCTTTACTCCCACGAATGAAAATGAAATACTGAATATTGTTCGATCTTTTAAGTCGAGTAGATCTTGTGGCCACGATGGATTAAGTATGCATTTACTAAAGCAAATAATACATTTTTTAGTAACCCCCATAGTACATATTTGTAACTTATCATTATCTACTGGGATCTTCCCAAATTCTTTAAAGATTGCGAAAGTAATCCCTATTCACAAAAAAGATGATGCGTCCCAAATAAAGAATTATCGTCCAATTTCATTATTGCCCGTCATTTCCAAAATCCTTGAAAAGATTGCACATGAACGTTTGTATAAGTTTCTGGTTGATAACCACATTTTAAATCCTAACCAATTTGGCTTTCGCAAAGGTTTTTCTACAGATTTTGCAATCATTCAAACTTGTGACAAAATTATCGATTCTATTGCGAACAAACAGCACGTGATAGGAGTTTTTATGGACCTGAGCAAGGCCTTTGATACAATAGACCATGGAATTTTATTAAAAAAGCTACATAATTATGGCATAAGAGGAATAGTTCTTTCCTGGTTCCGAGATTATTTATCCCAACGTCAGCAATACGTAGCATTTCATTCAAGTACCTCGCTTAAGTCATATATTACTTGCGGTGTACCACAGGGATCCATTTTAGGACCTCTACTTTTTCTTATAATATATCAACGATATCATAAATTCCTCAACCCTTCTCACCTATGTATTATTCGCGGACGATACCAGTGTCTTCTACTCTCACAACTGTTTAAACACACTAGTTGATATACTTAATTCTGAGCTTGCAAAAATTTCTACATGGTTTAAATGCAATAAATTATCATTAAATATAGATAAAACGTGTTTTATAAACTTCAATACTTCACATTTGCAACCGATAATGCCTAATAACATTATTATTGATGGTATGCCCATTAGTGGAAAAAAATCAACCAAGTTCTTAGGGGTAACCCTTGACTCCAACTTAAATTGGAATAACCACATTGACAATATAACCACATTAATATCCAAAGCCATTGGAATACTTCGGAGATTAAAATATTTTGTAACGGAAAAAGTACTCATTATGTTATACAATGCATTAATCTTACCGTACATTAATTATTGTAATGTTGTCTGGGGAAACTGTAATAAAACCAAAGTAAATGTTATTTTTCTTTTACAGAAAAAGGCAATAAGAATATGTACCAACTCACATTATCTAGAACATACTGATCCATTATTCCTTAGACTAAAAGTTCTTACAGTTGACGATATACACAAATTTCAAACAGCAATATTTATGTTCAAATACACGCAAAATCTATTCCCACTCTTCCACGACGCATTTTCCCTTAACAGGGACGTCCATGCTTACCCCACGCGCCATCGTAATGATTTCCATTTGAATAACCCTAAACTCCTATTAGCTCAAAAATCAATTCGGCATAACGGGCCTGATATTTGGAATTCACTCCCTCTCCACATAAAACAGTGCACATCTCTCTATTCCTTTAAGGCAAATACAAAGAAATATTTCTTGGCACAATATCATACGGTACAGTAATCATTAAACATGTATCTCTTATACTCAACAACAAGGCAATATTTGGTCCACCCCCTTTTCCTTTTCTTTTACTTTGCTGCTTGACCCTTCGCCCATATTATAACATATCCAATCATTTTCTTAGAAGTGCTGACCATCAACACTTTCGCGCTTCATCACCTGCACACGCACTCACAGGCACCACTCCTGTTTACCAAGTAATTGTATAAAACTGGATTTACACGCACTTTAACATGGCCCATCTGTATTAGTGTTCAAGTACTACAATAAAAAATGGTAATTTAACTCTGTCTGTCCGTCTGTTCAAGCACGGCTTATAACGGCGGCCCTCTGCATCATATGTATATAATATATATTGTACTGTGAATTAAGTCATTATTGGCCATATAAACATTTTGTATGTTATTTAACGTTTCATTTGTCTTTACATACAAAATATGACTTACTATGTAATATGTCAATAATTTTCAGAATTGTATTTGTGTAATTGAACCTGCCTTTGTTATTTTTGTTATTCTGAAAGAAAATATGAAATGCAGAAAATAAAATCTTTTCAAACTTTTCAAACTAAATACACATATGAATATGATAATATATAATGTATATGATTCTGTTTGTGATCGTCATGTTAAGAATCATATTAGAATATGCTTACAATTCCCACAGTTTGATAGTTCTTATATCCTTTCATCAACAGTGTCAGTGTCATCAAACTCCCAAGCAAACTTCTTATGGAAAAGCCCACCATCACAATTATACACCATCCTCTTGTAATCCGCAATGAACTTAAAGGGGAAATCCAGTCCAAATATAAGTTAGTCTGATAAAGAGAATAAAATCTGAGTTCAACAGTATAATTTTGATCGAAACCGGATGAAAAATAAGAGAATTATGACATTTTGAAGTTTCGCTAACTGTTTTAGGAAACAGTTCTTGAACAGTCAATATGAATATTCAAATGGAAAAGTGAGCGTGTCATACCCTCACAACTTGCCTTATAGTTTGTATATAAAATTTTGAAATTTCCAGTTTTTCATTCAAACGCAATTATGTCCGAGGCTCAAAATCCTGATTTATCTAACTGATCACTATTCCGAAGTTATTCATTTTCAGACTTCAGTGACAGAAACTTTGAATTTTCGTCATTTTTTGTACACGAGCAATGGAAAATTGTGAGGTTGGATTTGACATGGTCACCTCACTCATTTGCGCATTCATATCCACTGTACAAAAACTGTTTTGCTGAAATTAGCAACACTTTCATATTTTCATATTTTCATAACTTCATAACTTTCTTATTTATCATCCAATTTCAGTCAAATTTTTACCGTTGAACTCGTAAAATTTTATTTTTTTTTATCGTACTAACTTATTTTTGGACCAAATTTCTCCTTTAACACTTAAATAATATAGTATATGTATTATGTAGTATGATAAAGTATAGATAGTATATATAAATTTATATATAGTATAATGTGACATATACATGAAGAGTTTGTTCGCAAAAACCGATAAGTCCATTTTTGAAGATTTTGAAGTACGGTCTCTGTCATAAAGTACAAAATAATACCTTTTAAATGATATATTGGTCACTACATATAAAGGTGCATTTTTGAAGTTATGGTAAAAAAAAATTGTCTTATTATTCTCTTTATTTTTCTTGACCTTTAATCGCAAATATCTCCATTTGGCAAATATGGACATCGGTTTTTGCGAACAAACTCTTCATATTTATCATTGACGTAAGCTTGATTACCTTAAGGCCTTGATCAGACCCTACCCCAGTTATTACTGATCGTTGTTATCCGTGTAATATAGATACAACCTTAGAGACAGTGGAGAGACAAGGGGAAGATGGATCTACCAAGGAGGTAACAGAAATGAAGTTTTGAGAACTAGACTACACGTGTGCTGTAATTACTCAGTACTGCATTCACTCTACCTTTAATTTACTAACTGTGAAATATATATGAGTCTGGAATATACATGGTTATTAGAAACTAGGGTGTGAACATGGTTAGTAGCTCCATGGTGTAAATGACTGTTTTTTATGTGGTAGTGTGAAAAATGCTCTGTTCAATTTTTTATAGGTGTCTTAGATGTACATACATCATGACATAGTGTAAGATTTGAGAATTACGTCTTTTCTGACAAGGGTCTGATGAAAAATTTCATGACATACTTGTAGAAACATAGACCTTCCCCATTTAGGACTCTTTGCCAGTATTCGCAGCAGCAATGTGATATATGAACAAGGTTCTATGAATGGATTGGGTCAATTGATAATTCACTCCTGCATAACATATCATAACCCTGGCCTCCGGTGATGTACACTGATCAGCGCAGATATGTCGGTAAAGAACAAATTGAAGGAAAAGGGAATAATGCATAGGTCAACATATTTTTACAGGAAAAGGATGTTTTAATTTCATTACACTTAACCTCATAATTCTACTCCAAAAAATGAAATTAAGTTTTGACCAATTGTCAAATAAATATATATCTCGAATCTTTCTCTTATCACAAAATACAGTTCGTGAGCGGCCTTTCCACTAAGAATCCTAAATACCTACAAAAGAAATACAACCTCTACGCCTGGACCGTCATCAATGTTTCTCTCTTCTTTGCTCTGCCAGTTGTCCAGCTTGTCTTGAGATACCAACAAGTATGGATTTAGGGTCTAAAAGGAGCTTATGATTTTTTTTCTTTGTTTGTTTGTTTGCATGATAGATTAATATCATTCATACTCCACAAACTATCTTAAAGGCAAATGGGCAAACGCAAGTGTATTCATATATATGAGAGGAAAAATCCATTATCTGGCAGCTTCCTGTTAGCACTGTTGTATGTTAAATGCTTTAAACAAACACATGCACAAACAAAACTAACAACAAAAGTATGCAATCCGACATTAACCAAACTGAGAGTTCAACTTTTTAAGACATAATAAGACAGGGAGAAAATCAAATAAAAGTAATTATGATTTCTGTTTCTACGTGTAGCCACTATCTCTTACGATCATTCTGACAAGGCTTCTAGAAACGAAAAAAAAAGTGTTGTTCTCAATCTCAAGTTACATTTAGTTTTGAAATCATGAATTCTTTAATTACATTTTTATCTATTGAAAAGTTATAAGAAAAGAATTCAGAAGTACACGATTATAGAACACAGTAAGTAGGTCATTACCTGATCTTGGAGGTGAGAGCCGGAGTTGAGTAAGTAACGGGATTGACTCTCAGATAATTATTTCATCATAATCATTTAGTGCTGATGTGTATTGCCTTGATAATCAAGTGTGAATTATACACTGCAAAAACATCGGTGTTAGATTTAACACCATAGGTGTTAAATCTAACACCGATCAAGCTTCAATAGAGGACCACACCCACAGGTGTAGAAAATGTATTGTGACGGTGTTAAAAAGTGTTCACCTGGCCCTTCGTGGTGTTAATTTGACACTGTGGCTGGTGATATTTTTGACACTGCGCTAGAGTTAATTCAATAATGACACTGCATGGTGTTGATTTGATATTGGTGGCGTTAATTTCAATAGTATAACACCCGTCCAGCTTCAACTGGAGACCACACCAACTGATGTTACTGTGGTGTATTCAAATGTGTTTACACATTTTTTTTCAAAAATCAAGTACTTTATCGGAAAATTCTTTATCGTCTTGTTGAAGTTCAAAATTAACAAGCTGTGCAGTAACTAAGAAACTATTCAAAAAGCAATTTTATATTCTGAAATGACACCCGGAGGTATTAATCTAACACCATGAATGAGCACCGGAAATTTAACACCAGCTCGGTGTTTCATATTTAACACCGGACTTTTTGCAGTGTACAAAATACATGAATAACCATGTTTTCTGTTGATCTTCATTTCTTGTACGTCTTTTATGATGACCCAAATACAGAGAGCTGCTTTATGATAACATCCTTTTGTTTGTTTATTTGTTTCTTTGATTGTTTGTTTGATATTATTCGTCCGCAGGTCACCAAAATTACAGGACACGAAGATTACTGCTATTATAACTTCATGTGTGCAAAGCCTTTTTGGGGGTTGAGGTAATGAACAGGAGCTTTGGCTGTAGTATAAGATGTATAGTGAAAAGTCTATAAAGCAATGGTATTACATATCTGGCTGAGTCCGACCTTTATTACAAAAATAAACTATTAGTATTCAAGTCACACTTACAAAACAAAGTTTCTCTAACACAGGCCGTTGACCAACAGACTTTGATATTTTCGAGTAGCTCTATGATTATTTAGATACATTTCAAAAGTGTACAGGAGCATTATATTGGGGGTTTTTTTAAGTTATCTGAGTTTCTGCAAATAAGTGTTCGCTTTGCAATAGTTTTCAAAATTTTGGGAAGAAAATATTCTGACAGCTTCCTCAGTTCTGGCCATATCAGTTTTCTTTGTCAGATAATGAAAAAAAGGATATCTTTGATTATCAATTCACAATTCTGATTTGAGGATGTAATGGTAATGATGTTGATAAGCAAGGATACAAAGTCTGTATGTCACTCATGTCTTTGACAGTGCCTTCAACAACGTGTTCAGCAACATTGGCTATGTGCTCCTTGGAATCCTCTTTCTACTTTTGGTCCTGAGGCGAGAATTAATCCACAAGAAACATCTACAGGAAGTATGAATTAATGAGACGGTCATCTACCAGACTTTTTTTTTTTATTCTGGTCATGCAAATGTATCCGAAGACTGTATGCACTTGATCTTCTTGCAAATATACATTTCATATGTTCTTCATTACAATCGTGCATAAGAATAAAGTATTGTCAACAAAAGCATTCCCTTGTGAGTTTTCAATTATAATTGGATTTCGGACAGCTTCAATGAATAATATTGATAAACGCAGCACTTATGATCCGCCATTATAGTCCGGTTACCTAATACAAGGAATTACATTTTAAAATATTATACCTACATATAAAAGTTGAAACGACAATTACAAGAAATCTAGCAAATATTTTTACCAGCACAAGAAACAAGCAAGCGTGATTTCATATCAGTTTTTTTTTCTTCTTTTTTTTTTTGTGTTAGAATGGATTTTGCAGATGAGCTGATACTCAGTGGACGAGCACACCATGCAGGGAATATGTCTTGTAGGGCTGCAGAAATAAAAGTCCTTTCTCAGAGAGCTGAGATTCCTCTTGGATTTTCTTATCTTTTTTTACTCTTAATTGTTATACTGTTAAACCACAGTAATGGAAATTTCTTGCGAGGAACATGTCTAGGACCAGATTTTGGGAATTATGTTGTAGTTGAAGCGGGTGCTGTTCGTTATTCCGAAGGTTCGCTATTCCGAAGGCTCGTTTTTCCGAAGGGTCGTTAATCCGAAACACGCAAATTCCCTATACCTACAGGTTCGTTAATCCGAAAATGAAATAGGGTTCGTTAATCCGAAAATTTGTGTCGTTATTCCTAAGGTTCGTTATTCCGAAGATTGGTTAATCCGAAAATGAAATTCGGAACAATGAACCTTCGGAATAACGAATCTTAGGAATAAAGAGCCTTCGGAATAACGAACCTTCGGAATAACGAGCTGTAACCGTTGAAGCATGCACTTCTACCAATATGTGTGTGGACTGCGTCACTGGTACCACAATATTTATCTTTATATTATATATGAAAATAATTACTGATGTACCACAATTTTCCATTGAACACCTCGAATTAACGAAGTTAGCGACACACTGTGTACAATTCTGTTCAAGCACCTCGAATGAAATTTTCAATGATGTATCACAATTTTCCGTTGAACACCTCGAATTAACGAAGTCAGCGATCCACTGTGTATGTTGTATTTCCCCCTAAAACTCGAATAAACGAAAACGATGATACAGCTACTGTGCATGTATAATCTGCAGGTGAATGGTGTCCCCAAATAATATGGGCTCTTCTACTCCATAGGCTACGCCCTTATCATGGAAGGTGTAATGAGTGCATCCTACCATGTGTGCCCTAACAAGGCGAACTTTCAATTTGGTAAGCACAGAGGGTCAGCAGATTGGTTCATCTTCCTCTGGATTTTTTTTTGTGTCATATTGTTGAGGACTATCCCTACGAATACTGGAGCAGGTGGCTGTTGGAAACGGGTGATAGATCAACATGATATGTTCGTTCTGAACGGCTTAATTTGTGGTCAAGATTGTGATACAGCATTGAATTGCATTGTGACACAATGATCGAAAATGTTAGGTTAGACAGTTCTTGGTCTAATACCAAGTGGTCTATTAAATTACCACATCGTCTTGCACCAATACGGCTAAACTCATTTTGTCTAAAGGCTATTTCGTCTTATCATTTCGTGTGATACCCACCCTGGCTACATACACAGTACCGATCCATACAACTTGTATGCCAATGTTATTTGTACAATATTGTGTGTATGTTTAACTATAAACAGCTCAACTCGTACATCATATAGATAACAACTGTATGATGTTAATATGACGTCTCTATATAACCATTGTTTTTCTCTTTTTGTGACCATGATATGACATAAATTTCACGTCAATTATTTATCCAATTAATCATGTCTTATTAAGCCCAAGATAAGATATTTTGTGTGCAATTATTTCCATCTCTAATCTCTTTATGAGGTATGGCGTTTATTGCACAAAAGTTTTTATACTGCAAACCGATGATTTCAAGACTTCAAGTTATGTCACTAGTCAACTCGACATACGGGAGCGGGGGAGGGGGGTGCTGTGGCATAGTGGATAAGACTCCCGACTCCCAATCGGAGGACCTGAGTTCGATTCCTATGTCCAATGCTTACGTCCCTGGACAATTAAGATGGTACATGTATTACCCACCATGTCCCACACGACCCAGGTGTATAGGTACCTGTCAACTCTAGGGTAATAGTGGCCCTCTGGTATAGCAGTGGTAACACTGAAAAGGCTACCTTGGATAAAGAAGAATTTATTATTGTTATTATTATTATTATTATTAGTAGTAGTAGTAGTAGTAGTATACGTCCTATAGGTGGCAACTGCATGACATTCATATGACGGCTATCATAAGCAATGTTATGTCATCAATTTAACGACCAAGACGTACATTTAATTTCAATCAATTTTTATTTAATTACGTATCATTAAGATTAGAATATAACATGCTCCTACTATTTAATTCCATAATATGACTTTTGCTTCCCTCTTTCCTTCCTGATTTTTTCCTCTCTTCATTTTGATTCCGCCTTCCACGGTCAACATCGTTCATCGGCTTCGTTTCTCTGTTTTGGTTACGTGAAACTTCACTTTTCTCTCTTATATCCATGATTCTCCAATCTTCTCCTCCTCTTCTCTCCATTCTGTTTTATCTTTCCCGTCTAAACGATTTCTGAACTTTAATCTGATTTTCACTTTATTTTTCCTCTGGACTCTCTTTCTCCCCGTTCCTTCCTCTTCAACTCGTGCTTCAACTTCAAGTTCCAGCTCACTGCTTTACCTCAGTTGTTACTATTTGATTCCCCTACTCTATCCCTATGTAGCTCCCCTCCTCAACTCTCCTCGTTCTGCGCTCTTTTTCTCTAGACAATGACCCTTTTAATGATGAAGTAGACACGGTGTCACCACAAACCTCTCTTCCTCGATTTTATAATGTACTCGGGGTAGAATGAAATGAGTTATAAAAGGAAACGAGTACATTTTCTCCAATCCCCAGGGATTTTTTACTTCTATGATTGTCACCCACACAAATACACACAGTCACACACACACTCACTCACACACATACACACGCACACACACACACACACACTCACAAACAAACAAACAGTGACAAACACAGTCCAGAACACCAGGTAATCAAGTACGACAACACGTCTTACGCCCATATACTAGTAGCCACTTCACATTCGCACTGCTTCATACACTTGCTACCATTGGAATAAATGATTTATTTGTTTGACTTAGTATATTCTCAGGAGCAAGGCTTTTAATCTTGATAGTGCTCGTTAAATTATGCGTTTTGTATTTATTCGTCTCCTTTCTTATGAGGGCTATTCTATAAAAGTATCCAATTAGACTTGCATATCATACTATCCGTATAGGATTTCTGTATGTCTAATCTGTGCATAATTGTAAATTTCTCTACATGTTCCTTTATTTGCCTTGCCCTGGGCAATGTATTGTTGTAATTATTTGTTGTTGTTTTTACATTGTTTTTTTTTTTACGTTTATGATTGTTATCTTTACGTTTATGATTGTTATCTTTGTCGCTTGATAAACTCCAAAACTGATGCTGTACAAACTTCAAGATGTTGATCAGCAAATGTTTTGTTGGTTTTGACCTAGATACGGCTTACATGTACATAATTGCATGTCTTGGGATACTCACGATGTATCAACAGAGACATCCAGACATAGCTCCGAAAGCCTACCATGCCTTCATCGGGTTTGCTTCCATTCTCTATATTGGCTTTCTTGGATATGTGAGTATAAGACACTTATTTCCAGGGTTTGTGAGTATCTAATGCTTATTTCTAGCTTAACCCTATAAAGCCCAAGGGGGGGGGGGGAGGGGCACATTGTGCCCCCCCCCCAACAGATTTTCATTCGCCACTCCTTCGCCCTTAATCCAATTGTAGCCAAATTTGGGGACTTTTCCTGAAATCTTATTCCAAATATTTTGATACATAATTTAGCTATATTCTGCAAACTTAAAGTTCTAATATTATGGGAATGTGAAATATGATAACTATGCATGTACCTATCCAAAACAATACATCACAGGTCTCATAGTGTATTACTTTCTTTTGTTATGAGTAGCGCCCCCATGTGGTGACCTTGAGAAATTTCAACCATAACGAATAATGAGCTTTGACTTGCACACCACTTTTGGTAAAAATGAAAAATATTGTTCTATGATAAGACATATATACTGGGGTAAAGAAGTTATACAGAAAAATCATGTTTTTTGCATATTTCCTATGTACATGTATTTCTTTATATTTTGGTGAATAGCGCCCTCTATGGGTGACCATAAAAAAATTAAGTATGCGGTCATGTAGAGTATGAGTTGCTCTACCTATGTGCCAAATATGACAATGAAACATCAAACAATAACAAAGTTATATGGGGGGGGGCACAATGTGCCACTCCCCCCCCCCCCTTGGGCCTGGGAAGGGTCAAAATACTGTAGCTTGGGCTTTATAGGGTTAAGAACAGTTTGAGATTTCATAGAACTTGCCATATTTAATGTATGAGTGGACAAAACTGTGCCTAGCAACTTTCAGTTGCACACTCTTAAGGTCAAAGGTCAAGGCCAAATCCTTAAAATGTTTCTATTTCACCCATACTTATGCAATAACTCACGGTTGTATTTTTCCCGGAAACTTCGTGTATCTATGTAATCACTAAATTATATTCTCGAGGTCTTGGACCATGGGTTCAAAGGTCAAGATGGTGTGAGAATGCTAAAATTTCAGTTTTTTTCTCCGTATCTCGGAAAAGAGTCCAGATCATAAGCATAAATCGGGGGGGGGGGGTGGGGATGCATCCCCCCCCCCCCCGCAATGGAGGAGGGGATGGCCTGTACAATCTCCCCCCTCCCTGAAAATTTGGAAAAAGAAGAAGCAGATAATTATGTGATTGTATCAATTTCGGCATATTGTATGACATTCTTAGGCCCGCCTTTAGGATTTGATAAATAATTTTCTCAAGCGCTCGCTCGCGAAAATAGTAAAACATGTACCCGCATGATCCAGACGTTGACAATGTTTTAATAACATAGGCCTACATGTATACATGCTATGATGCGCGAAACACGGGACCATCTGATAATTACGTACGATAACAAACAAACAACAACAACAACAAAACTATAACGCTATAATTGAACCCCCTCCCCCTTTCCATTTCCTGAATCATTGAGCAAACGATTATGACTCTGATGACTCAGTCAGGATACATGTATGGGCATACACAGGGATGATCAGGGGCGTCGATCCTACCCGTTTTGTTCAAGGTGGCCGGTAAGGTTACTGCGGTGACTAACGGAAACAGAGTCTAAACTTAGAAGTTATAGAAGAAAAACAATGTATGTAGGAACATTATTGATTACATAGATGGAAATATGTTAACATCGAGTACTAAGTACCTGGGAAATAGCGTGTCATGTGTAATTACCGTTGGTGTGGATACATCCCCCTGAATCATCCAGCCATGCTATCATTGGTGTCAGCAAGTCTTCCTTCTTTTAAAATCTTTTTGTGGTAGTGAGTTTGGCAACGGCGTAAATCCATACTGAGGAGTGGGGGGGGGGGGAGATGATCGGACAAGCGGACCGGCGCAGCCTTGTTTTTTTTTTTTTTTTTTTTTTTTTTTTTTTTTGGGGGGGGGGGGGGGCTTGGTGAAGCTTGGTGCCCCCCCCAACACACTTTTCTTTTTTTTTAGATACCTGTGCGAGGGAGCGGTGCATGTTTTTGCGCGTTTGTCGACTTGAAACAGTCCCACTTGTTTAAGGTAGCAATATATTTTGTTCAACTGTTGGCAATTATTGGCAGCAACATCAGGAGAATTTCATAACGATTAAATGCGAGCGAGTGGAGCGAGCGAGCTTGAAAATTGTTGACATTTTACAGTCCAAAAACTGCCGTTTGTAGCTATATCTTTTCGCTTTGGAATTTAAGGTGGGGGGGGGGAGGCGCACCGGGCGCAACTGCTGGGAATTACTGACAGTAACATCAGGAGAATGGCATAACGATTAGATGCGAGCGAGCTTGAAAACTTTGACATGTTACAGTCTAAAACCTGCCGTTTGTAGCTATATTTTTCGCTTTGGAAATTAAGGGGGCGGCGCACCGGGCGCAACTGCTGACAATTACTGGCAGCAACATAAGGAGAATGGCAAAACGATTAGATGCGAGCGAGCAAAGCGAGCGAGCTTTGAAAATTTTGACATTTTACAGTCCCCCAACTGCCGTTTGTAGCTATATTTTCTCGCTTTGGACATTAAGGGGGGGGGGGGCGCACGGCAAATGCTGACATATTACTGGCAGCAACACGAGGAAAATGGCATAAGGATTAGATGCGAGCGAGCTTGAAAATTTTGACAGTTTACAGTCCCAAAACTGCCGTTTGTAGCAACATTTTTTCGCTTTGGAAATTAAGGGGGGCACCAGACGCAACCGCTGACAATTACTGGCAGCAACAAGAGGAGAATGGCATAACGATTAGATGCGAGCGAGCGAAGTGAGCGAGCTTGAAATTTTTCACATTTTACAGTCCCCAAACTGCCGTTTGTAGCTATTTTTTTTTTCGCTTTGGAAATTAAGGGGGGTGGGGTGCTCCGGGTGCAACTGCTGACAATTACTGGTAGCAACATTAGTAGGAGTGGCATAACGATTAAATCGTCGTTGACACCACGAAGTGGCACTTTGGCGCGTGGTTCACGAAAACCGCGTTTCGAGAAAAACGCAATCAAAGTTTTACAAATTTTGAAATCGTCAACTCGAATGGATTTCTGTAACTAAACACGATAAATTGTACATGAACGGAAAGAGGAGAACTTATTCTTTACATTCACATGCCAATTTCAAATAATAAAGGTGAAATATTGCGACCACGAGGCAGGGAACAATTGTGCCGGTTCGTGGAATAAATCATACGCGTAAACCGCGGTTCGATTGTTTCCACGAAGTGGCACATTGGGTCGCGCCCCATTGTGTCCTGTGTATTCGCGAGTACAATACGAGGTTTTCTGAGATGCGATATTGAAATTGCTCTTACGATCGGTTTTGGGGGATATATATATGGTTTACTGATTAGAAAATCAAGAAGGATATTTCTCTCACCAACTTCTATGATTTTTTCAAATCGAGGAGATAATATATTAACGCCATAGAGTTGCAAACATAATGTGTCACTTCGTGAACGAAATCATACGCCCAAATCGACGTTTCATTAATTCCACGAAGTGGCACATTGCACGCGCGCGCGACGTACCGTACGTGCGCCTTGTTCACAACAATGAGGTATTCGCGTGTGTTGCAGTTTCCGAATTACTTTCAATCATTCGTGCAGCCTTTACAGTGAAAATTCAAACAGTTTCGCTATTTTATTATAAACCCCAAATGTCTTCTTGGCTATATATCACAAGAACAATTCCATGTAATAAAAACAAGCAGTGTTGCTGTTATGTTCAGGACTTTCTGTGTTTATGATGACAAGGGGTTGATTCCTAATCAAAATTATTCACCTCATCTGTACATTTACTCCAATGTATACTGATCTTTTTTCTTGCTTAATTCTATGTTAACCATGCTCACAGTTATGTTCAACGTCTCATAACTTCACATGCAGACTTTATTTTACAGTTAAGTCTACTTTCTCTCCCTCTCTCTCCTGGAAGCAATCTCATGCCTACCTCATCCCCCATCAACTGCCCGTATCCAGTCTCTTTTTTATCATACTTATTATTCTAAAAGAATACTCACTACTTTCAATCGTCTATATATAAAAATAAAAAAAAAACTAGCAAAACAAAAAAAAAATCCACGTGATAAAGGTTGAAGAAAGAATGTACGAAAGAAATGATAAAATCAATCCCCATAAATCATTTTCTTGTTGAGTGATGAAAACACTTCATATTTTATTTCGTTCTTCACTGACAAAGAAAAATGGTCAGTTGATAAAGCAATGACAATGATCTTTTACACCATTTCAGGCTTGAAAAAGTGCTTACATTTCAAAACTACATTGTCAGCTTATTGTTATAACATAATTATATTCTAAAGGTATTTGAAAGAATAGGCCTAGATAATTATATTTCTATACACACGTTATAGGATAGGCTAGCTGCGGAAAGGGTTACAAATAACACTGAAGAAGTTTCTTTTTTTTTTCTGCCAGATAAGACGAAGAAACTTAATAATTCTGTGGAACACGTACCTGCGTCCCCTTAATCAACACCAACGTCCATTACCCTGCATATCAGCACTTTAAAACGCATCAGCGATCACTAATTCTACGTTTAATTAGATCATTGACTTTTAGCAGTGTATTACGGCTCAGGAGGTGAAATAATTAAATGAATAGATCAACTTTTTTTTCTGAATGTCCAATATATGGGGTATATGTTGTACCGCCAAATCAAGATGCGTGCTGAAATTAACAAAAGCGTGTAATTTACAACCCTCCCATACACTACTCGAAGTAGAAGGGAACATCTATTTATTGTTCTTTGTTGTTGTTAAATTCTCAATTTGTCATTTTTACTCTACTTGTAACGCCTGCAAACATCTATGCTGTGTTTGTATCAAAGATGTATTAGGATAATTTTCTTATAACGTTACAGGTTATGTACACTGTCATTCTTGCTATAAAAAACAATATGATAAATTGCCTTGGTTCGTAGATTTTGAATATTTTTTAATTGAGTGTAGTAGAATACAGTACATGAGGTGCTTTTTTCCATTATTGATTGTCATGATATTCAAGTTCTGCTTGAAACTAACAAACATGCTAATCATAACGGTATTGCAATAAACATGTTTCAAATTACAGAAAATTGATATTGATATGATACATCCATAAATGGTACCAGTCATGGCATTTAAAAAAAAAAAATACATGAAATGCAAGATGCTGCACTAGTATATTTACACGCAAGAAATTTTTCCATAATGATAGATGATTAATGAGGCATTAATGTTGTATCACATCTAAACCCATTCAGTTGTGATTATGATACTTGTCTCACAAAAGTGAAACTTGAAAAGGCCACTCGAGTGTATATGCCAATGTAGCGAAGTACCCATATGGATATTATCATTAAGCAAACTGATTTGAATTATGGAGTGAACAGTAATGTGTTGTGCATTCTATATTATATTTTGAGCCTGCATCACAAAACCAACAAAAAGTCGCCAGACATTGATTTTCAGTTGAGGGCAGATTCTTATAGAGCAGACTCTGAGCTTTAAAATGATGAATAACTAAATTCAAATGGACTCCCCTAACCTATCTTAATACTAGAAAGCACACACTCTGAAAAAGATTGAACTGAGAAAAGAGGCTATGAAAAACAGGGTCTATTTAAGCACTTAATCTTCACCAAGTCGTGCTAGCTGTGCAATAAAAGGGACAAAACACACCGGAACAACAACCACCGTAACAACAACAAAGGAATTATCAGATTGAACTGAAATTGAGCATGTTCTATTAACACATTCTGCCCTCGATTATTGCCAACTTTCAAAGCAGTACAATTTTCCTTTCAAAAGTTATTAAACTTGAAAGTGAATAGTGAGTAAAGGATTTCAAGAAATGAAAAGAGGACTATAAGACATACCTGATCATTCTGTTCTCCCCCAAAAATGGGTTGTAGAAAACTGCTGAAAACACACTCTCCCATTCATGTTATGATCCCAAACTAAAGAATAATATAGAAGGATAGCTCTTTCAGAAAATATGAAAAACTCAGGACTGACTCGGTTGACCCATTTTAACTTTTTGAGTCCTCACGTAAAATCAAGGGATGCGACTTTTAGTTTGCTTTGTGATGCACGGTCACATTTACAGTGGTGAAACATAGTACATTTGTATCACCAAATTTTGTTTGATTCATAGTTCTTCGAATATTTTTAATTAAATAAAAAAAAACCCACATTGCTCTAGGCAGGTGCTTTCGTTTGCTAAACATGTCATTCATCATCAATCTTACGACAATAGGATAACTGAACCTAAAGATCATTTGAAATAATTACATGGACACATGAGTTAAAGTAAGGCCTTACATCACTGTCAACCATTGGTGGTAAAGATGTTAGGAAGGGGTGTTTATGCTTGAGAGTCTTGAGGAAAAAAAGAAGAAAAACATTGCAACGGTTGGCATGTATAATTTCTCCACTTGTTGCTGAAGTACACTTTCGTTACACAGTACTGGCGGTGAAACATTGTCCTTTGAATCCGAACCGCTTTCTGTAGAGGTGGGATTCTGGAGATGGAAGTACCCTGCACTGTTGGTATCTGGATTAATTAGATTGCAGAAACACAGACATGTAAATTATTACATGAATAATGTATCTTGGTGACCTTGTAAATCTTAACACATCCAGGGCCTTTTCTATCAAGAAAATATATAAACGCAATTTCAAAAATTATTCTGGATAGCTCTGTTACTTTTCAAATTGGTAAATGCATTGTCAGAATAATTGCAAAAAAAATATATGTATTCAACGATGAAATAGCACAAGACCGTGAAGATGTTTCCCTGAAAACCTGAATGCATAATTCTCTAAAAATTAGGAATCTATCTTTTTTTTCCGGCAAACAGCCCTGTGATTTTTTTCGTTTGTTTCATTTTTAAATGGGTGTCTAGAATTTTCTTTCATCGTGCTATATGGTCTATCTACATCTTGATAAGGTCAAGTGAGGGTGTAGGCCTAAATAATCACATTATGTTACGCTCCCTGGCAAATTAGTTTCATGTCTATGTAAATTACTAGACTGTGATCCGTTTCATGAAAGCCTTAGGAGAGACTTTTCGCTCATAAGACACATCTATGAGAGATTTAAATATGTGATGACTCCATAAAACGGACCTGTCTGAGCCCTTGTTAATATATTCCTAGTATTAGAGGTTCTACTGAACTTCTAACTGTTACAGATCATCTAGGTCTAGAAACTAGACGTTTCTACAGGCACGAACATCATACACATTGACTTCTACGCAACTGACAAGCAAATAAAAAGGCGGAAGGTCTAAATAGGCAGACGTTTCTCCAGAAAAATAAAAAGGGTAATGCTGGCAAAGCGTGAATTTAATTTATGTTTTCTTGGGGGGGGGGGTGGTTGTTGATAACTCATAGCATACACGGATCACAGTACGTGGGTCTAGGTTAACTTGAAAGTTACGTTCTACAGTATGAACATCAGACCCTTGTCTTGAACGTCTCTAATGTTACGTTATAGCGTTGTAATGCCAAGTCAAAATAAAAGTATGCCAAAATAATTTAGACCACTAAAACCCAGGATAGCCAAAAGTACGACAAAATAAACACTATTTTCACAGATGACTAAAATCTACCCAGAGTTCTTACCTTCTTAAAAGCATGGTTCTTGGCCTTTCACTGGATATTGACGTGATATCGTAGCTTCGCTGCAAGTGGTCCGCGTACGGTGCGCGTAGCACGTCTTAACACAGGGCGTCTATGTACTGTGCCACTTCGTGAACTAAGCAACACACAGAGCAATTAATTCCACGAAGCGGCATATTCGTTAGTGCCACCTTTGTGAAATTACTGATCTGCGTTTTTGTGCATTGTGCCACTTGTAGAAATACTTGTTTTTGCATAAATAAGCATAATTCTGACCTGAGATTCTGTGAAATGATAGAGAATAACAAATACATAACAAAAATGAAGAAAACAGAAAATTGATTTTCTACGCGATTTTGGCCAAAGTGCCACTTCGTGGTGTCAACGACGAAATGCGAGCGAGCAGAGCGAGCGAGCTTGAAAATTTTGACATTTTACAGTCCAAAAACTGCCGTTTGTAGCTATATTTTTTGCTTCGGAAATTTAGAGGGGGGCGCCCGGTGCGCCCCCCCCCCCCTGGATCCGTCATTGGTAGTCAAGGGTGTCCGTTCATGTTCACGATTGGGGGAGGACCAGCGAGGGGGCGTCGAAGTGACCACGCGGCGAAGCGGGGGAAGGATGTCCAAAATCCGCACTTTGGAGTATCCCCTAAGAGTGTGTGTTTTATATACATGAAAAACTTAGAAAATAGCCCAGGTCAAGTCTTATTATTGGCAATGCAAGGCATTTTAACATAGACTAGTATATAAAGCAACAATGCAAAATCAATGATCTAGCTTTAATAAATGAAGCGTAAGGTACAAAGGTGTACATTCTAGATCACTTTGTGCACCTTTGCAGCGACTATTTTTGCCGTTCAGATGTTCTGAGTATATACTGCGCACATCCTGCTTAAATGCAGAATGCCAGGAATCACGCTGAGTCACAATCTTTTGTAAGCTCCGGGCTTTTTGAACAATGTTTGACACTATACCTCTTTAAAAGGGCTGTACAGTACTGGTTGAGATGGCGATTCATGGTTTATACATTCCTAAGTGAGATAATGAGAAACCTCTTATGAAATATGAAAGAGCATGTAATTTTAAGAAGGATTCAACGTTTATTTGATGAAAATTGGTTTTCAAATGGCTGAGATATCCAAAAAAAGTGATAATGATAAAAGACTACATGCCCCAACTTTATTAGGATCTCTTTGTTTGACCTTGTTGTTGGATATCTCTGCCACTTCAAAACCGATTTTCGTCAAATAAACTTTTGATACCCCTTAGAATTGCATGCTCTTTGACATCTCATAGAGTGGTTTCTGAATATCTCGCAAAATGTTAAAAGCTAAATCCTCACCTTGACCAGAACTGTACACACCCTTTAATTATGGTTAAACGAAATCTTAGAAAATATCTTATTTCTTGATCACCCTATATATCTTATTTCTTGATCACCCTATCATGTCGATTTCAAAAGCAGTTTATTAACCCTTGAATTACCATTTTGGTATATTTTTTTTTTTTTTAACCGGCGGATGGGGAGGGGCACATGCTCCCCCGTGCCCCCCTCCTTACTGTAATTACGCCACTGGATAAAATATTAGGAAAATCGTCAATCTCAAAAGTGTACAATGTCTATCGAAAGGGGTCCAGTAGCGGAGCTTTTGCATGTTTATGATTGCAATTCAACGATTTGGTGCATAGTTCTGGCGGTATTTGAACAATTTTCCATAAAGACAGTTCGAGATTTGTCCTCATCTCGGGAATTGCTTGTAGGACAAATTATTTGTCTGCCCAACACTACCGTAGCTCCCTCCCCCATAGATTCCATCCCTGGGTATGCCCATAGATGTATCCTGACTGAGTCATCAGAGTCATCACTGTTTCAGGAATGATTCAGGAAATGGAGGGGGTTCAATTATGGCGGTATAATTTTTGTTATTGTTTGTTTGTTTGTTTTCGTACATAATTTGCAGCTGGTTCCGAGTTGCTAATGTCATAGCATGCTTACATGTACGCCTACACTATTTAACGTTGTCAACGTTTGGAGCATCCCTTACGTACATATTACTTTTTTCGCTAGCGAGCGAAGCGATCGAGCGCTTGAGAAAGTATACATTATCCTACGAGATAGAATACTCTTCAGCTCTGTTACCTGTCTGAGGGCGGGCATACTATCGTCATGCAATATGCCGAAATTGATACAATCACATTTCTGCTTCCTCCATTTTTTTCTCCAATTTCAGGGGGGGGGGGATGATTGTACAGGCCATACCCCCTCCTCCACTTCAGGGGGGGGGGATATATCCCCCATCCCCCCCCCCCGATTTACGCCCATGGAGTTAGGACTATGTGTACAATTTCATGGGCTTGTTTGTTTTGTTTTTGTTTTTTATTTGGCACTCATAGCACATGAAGATTCAGAATTTTGATGTATGATCTGGATGGAATTTGTTTCTTTCAAAGAGATGTGAGGCTTCTCTTCTTGGCCCGTAGAATGCTGGACTCAGTTCTAGGTATTTGGTCTGTATGAATAAAGTTGTTGTTGTTGTTGTTTTTTATTCCTGTTTTCCGCTGCTACGCTCTTATTGATAGCTGAGTTTCTGTCATATTATGTTTGTGAACGATAGAAACGATAGGAAGAATCAAATGAAGATAAAATATCTCATCATCTCTTTTTTTCCCCTTCTACAGGGTCTTTTATTTATACACATGTTCAGAAAGTGACATTTACAAATAATTTTTAATGCAAAATAGAATGAGAATTGAATAATAATTCAATCATCGACAAAAAGTGGCCTACTGCACTTATACATATAATAACAAAATTTCTTTAACTTTTTTACAACATATAAGTTTATCTGAGATATAATGTGTTCGAATGACGGAAGAAAATTTCTCCTCTTATAACAATCATCATATAGTTTAATGCACTGTTGTTGAAACCATAAAGTCCGAATGACTTATGTTGGTTTGTAAATACAATTTGTTATTCTATATTCAGGAGTAACCATCGCTCAATCTTATTCCATATATTATTTGAATAAGGACATGAACAAAATATATGCATTATGGTTTACTCACTATCATTACAAAACGTACACTTTTTATCTGTTACAAAACCAACATTTAAAAGAACCTCTTTCATATATAATCTGTTCAGAATCTTAAATTGAAACCACCTCATATCAATATCAATAGTTGATTGAAAAGGAATTAAACAGTGTAAAGACCATGTTTCATCATCAAGATCCAACATACTACTCCACTTTACAAAGCTGTTACAATGTTTTGACGTGTGTCTTAAAAACGTTTGATAAATATCAGAATAACCTTTCTTGTGTTTTAATATTACATTCAAACCATGAGGAATAAAAGGTTCTGTCATCTTCGACCTACAGTTTTTTAGCAAATGATTGAATAGAAGTACACAGTCCACAGTGCTGAAGAAAATTAAATCAGTTTGTATACCAAACTTCCTCTGAAATTCAAAATATGAAAGAAATTTTCCAGAATTATCTAACATATGATTTAAAAAACGTACACCTTTCTCACACCAAGACTTAAAATATACAGTGTTGTTATTCATTTCAATCAAATGATTATTCCAAAGAGGCTGGCTTGCCAAATTATCATTTGTATTAATTTGTAAAAATTCTGAAAAAGCCAGAAGTACGTCTTTCCAAAAATCATTATGCATTACAGTGGCAATTTTTTTGTAGTATAATGATCCCATGAATAAATGACATGATACTGATTGGGGCAAGAATGAACGGAACATGTGGAACGTGTAATTTTCATTCTGCGGATCACAAATAAACATTCTGATCCAGGATATTTTAAGAGATTTGGCATGCATAAAAATATCAATCATTTTAGTGCCACCATGACAATGTAATTGGCACATTTGATTTCTATGTATCTTATCAGATTTATTTTCCCATATGAACGAATAGAAATAACGATTTATGTCTGTCAATGTTTTAAAATTTGGTTCAGGAAGTGATAACAGCAAATAATTTAATTTTGACATCAATAATGATTTGACTACAGTAACTCTTCCTAAAGCAGTAAGTGATCGTTTAGACTAGGAGGTCATTGTATTTGTAATATCTTTCATTTTTTCACGATAATTTTGTTCAACCATTTCATGTATAGTTTAACTGAAAATTCTATTCCCAGGTACTTAAAGTACCTAACCTGAAAAATTCTATCAAAATTACAATCTTCCAATAATTTAGTTCTACAATTCCGATTCTTTCCTATCCATATTATTTTAGTCTTTCTGGGGTTAATTCGTAAATTCGATATGTTAGCAAAATTATCAAAAATCTCAAGAGCATCTTTTAGATCTTGATCTGATCCGTTGAGTGTTAAAAGTGTGGCAGCTGCGTATTGTAATACTTTAGATTTTTTTTCATTAATTTGCAACCGAACTAAAGAATTTTTGTGCCTAATTATAATTCCTGCTTGTCTTCCTTGTTCTTCCAGGTATTTACTACATCGCATGTCAAGCGGAAAACTAAGCCTTACGATTTCTATGTAGTTTTCTTCATTGTCCACATGATAACTTGTCTTCTTCTTAGTGCCCGGGTATACTATGCGCCATTTGTCAAGTTCAGTAAGTTGCCTATTGTAATAGGCTATTGTATTAAACGATCATAGGATTTGGTTGATGAGAGTAAATCCCTCTACAGACTCTGAGGAAGGCTGATCTCGCTTATTCTTTCTTCTGATTTTTTTTTTTTTGGGGGGGGGGGATATAGGTCCCTTCTTGTTTCCTTGAAGATCAATAAACAAATGAAATTCGTATAAAAAACATAGCAAAATGATATTCTTTCTCTGCAGATTAGAAAACCCCTTTTCAATTTTTCAGCATTGGAATGCAATAAGTTGGTATAACTTATACTCACATATAGATATGAAACGTATGAAAGACACTAACTCACAACAGAGCTTGACCCCAGACGAAGGGCGTTTCACTAATTGCATGCATTGTGTGCTCGTCGCACAATCAGTCTGCACAGTTTGGAAGGGGTTGAAGGTGGGCAGCCAAAATTGTAAGTGACAGGGGAGTATCGTAGAGGATACGGTTCACAGCTGAGGTGAACATCTTGTTGCCTGCCAAGAAAGTAGGAGTATGTCTTGAACCAGCTTGTGTTTCTGAAAGCATAGCCCTACGTGTAGTATGGTGGGAGCGTTCATTGACTCGCCTTCAAGCTAACCATAGCGCCAGAGAGACTGGTTTCATCAGCATGAGTTAAGGTGGTGTGTCAAATGTTCAGCCCTAAACTTTTAATCTGATTCACAGGAAACTGCAGTTTGAACGTTCCTCTCAATAGTGTGCTTAGTTTCAATGCCTAAGAGGGGATGATGGTGCCAAATATGTTTGGATTTTCCAAGGTGCTCTCTAAGGAGAATAGTTTAAGGGATTCAAACAATAGGCGCAAAACTATTGAATGCCGCTTAGAAAAAGAGGAGAGTGGTTGATGATAATTAAGGGAAAAGAAATTATTTGTTTCATGTACTACTCTTTTCGGGTTTTCAGATTGTCCGTCAGTCCATCCCACATTTCAATATTGGAAACCACGGGAAGTTTTCTTCAGCATTTTCGAATTTTATCAAATATCCATACATTTCTCCTTTCTGTTTATGCTGAAGTTTTTACTTGTTGTCACTTTATCTCTCTTTTCACATAGACAAGGATCTTTTCAAGATAGATAACATACGCAAGATAATTCGTAGCATACGGGAGTGTTCCCATCCAAGGGACAAGGTATGTATAGAAATCAGGTACAGTAAATCCATGTATCTCTCTGTGCGCAAACATACGCACACGCACGCACATACAGCGCGCTTACACAAACACACACATGTAAACATTTCATATAAAGTTAAGTGTATGTGACTGTGCAGTGTAGGGCCCCATATCATTCTGAGACCGCAGTACATGATAGTGGAAAAAAAAAACTATCTGTCTTTCAAAGAAATGACACACATGCACAGGAGTAAAGTTACCGATAGAGAAAATTCAAAGCATTGCTATTATGTAAGTCTTATGAAAAAGCTTTTATCATTTTTTTTTCTCTTGGAAGTAGGACTGGAATGAATGACCTTTGCAGACACAACAGATTTTAGAATTTTTTCGTGCAAAATCCATTTTGGAACACCGGTTTTTGACCACCAAGCAATACAAGCTTTCTTTAAAAGGAATGGAATTGTGAGTACAGCTTTTATCGTATTTTGACAATTTTAGGATTTATCGATCGTTTTGAGTTGGGTTGTGATCTCAACCGTGCGACTGAGAATTTCAGATAAAGGACTAAACTACATTTTAATCAATCAACGTTCCAAAATATGTACACAATATTATGTATCGTTCATCTGCTACTTATCATACTACTTCACCAAGTCCGCTATGTGATCTGAGACGGAGTTTGATAGCAGTTAGTGTCTCAAAAATCCGATGATTTCAACAAGAAATTTAAAAATCTGCTGGCAATATGGGAGACGTAATAAATGGTATAATTAGCTCTGGAGTTGAGAAAAAAAAAACACTTTACCCACGCCTGTCCATTGGAATGATAAAGAAAATTACCGGGAAAGTGCAATAAGCGATATACATTTAAAGAATATCTTACCAATATTGGACACAGTGTGGGAGGAAAATGTCATAAAAGAGAGTATGATTGATGTATGTAATATGTTCATAAAAAACAGGCAAGTTCCTCTTTCCTGTCATGCACGCCTAAAAGGATTATCGAGATTGTGTGTAAATTGAAAGATAAGAGTCTTGGCTTTGGTAATTAAGATGTAGTTTTGGTAAAGAAAGTTATTCATGTTTTGTGTGTCACAATTTGTGTAATAATCAATTTATCATTTACTTCCGACGCTGTTCCGGACCAAATAAAAATAGTGAAAATTTTCCGATTTCTAAAGGTGGCGGTGAAGAACAGATGTCGAATTGTCGCCCTGTGTCCATTTTACTGGCATAGACGTTTAACAGATTTTTCGAAAATTTTAGAAAAGTGTGTTTATACCTCCATTGTGTGTGTTTATAAGTGCAATAGGTTACAAATAACCAGTATGTATGAAGGGCTGTCACTAAACATCTTCTGCCATTACAGAATTTGTTCATAAAGTTGTGAATGTCTTGGGTGATAAAAGTTTAATGATACGATTATTTTAGAGTTAAGTAATGCATTTGTTACTCTTAATCATGATATTTTGTTAAATAAACTTTATTTATATGGAATTCGTGGATTAATTTGTATTTTTTTTTTTTAGTTATTTAAGTAATCATATACGATGTTTGTAACTTCTGAAGCTGTAGAAACTAAATTGATGTCGATTGGGATGTGGGGTGCCCCGGGCTTCATTTTAGGCGTGACATAATCGAAGTTTCTCATGAATACAAACGATACTTTATGCGGATGACACGAGTGTGTTTATGTCCAACAATGATCCTCATGTACTCCGAAGTCATTTCAATAAGGAATTTTGTCAACTTGTTATTTTTTTTCTTGTTTAATAGACTCGGATTAATGAACGAAAAACAAATTATATGATTTTAATCATTAGTAAGGTTATTTATATATGACATAAGGATTAAACTTAATGATAACAATTATGATACATCGAGTTCATTCCATTTTTGGGGGGGTGTCAATTGATAATAGGTTGGTTTGGAATGAGAACATTCGCGCCATCTGCAACAAATTAGCCAAAAATATCTGAGTTCTTAACAGACTGAATTTTTTTATTTATCGATAAGATTGTACAATACTTCAGTTCTCCCGCATTTGAATTGTTCTTCTGTTCTAGATTTCCAAATGCTTGTAGCGTAGTATTGCTTGAAACGAAACCTTTTTGTTCGATTAATCACAGTGATTATTATGCCTATATTACTCCAATATTTGATCATTTAACATTTTTACAGTTTCAAAAATTGTTTAAGTTTCAAATTCTTTTTATATCTATCAATGTGCGATTTATATGTGTGCATGTTTGAGCCTTATGTTTCTTTTAAGTTTATTAGATTATCTTAAGATTATTTTAGGTCATATAGATATAATATGAGAAATTTTAAAATAAAAGCTGTTCCATTTGCCAGAACTTTGAACATTTCAAAAATTACTTTTTTACCAACGGACCTAAAATATGGAACGAAATTCCCCCTGTCATTCGGAGAAGGAATTCAGTGCGAATTTTTCAAATTGAATACACGCTTTACCTGGTTAAGAGACAAATTCACCTTCATATACATGTGGATGGAGTAAATGCAGCAATATAAGTAAAACATATCAGTGAAAGTTTTGGGGAAATCGAACAATCCGTTAAAAGTTATTAACTTTTAAAGTATCTGCGCAGTGTAAGGAAAGTATGAAGAGAATTCAACAAAATTCGTGTTTTGCAAAAACAGTGCACACACCTTGACTTGTCCCTGACGTATGTTACGGTTAATATTATTCCCCCTGCCTTCTGAAAGAGGCAAGTCAAGTGTTCTCTTATCATGCGAGAAAAGTGAAAATATGTTGAATTTTCTTTACATTTTCTTTACATCGTACACATGTCACATCACAAGCAATAGTAGTCTTCTCATCCAGCAGGGACTGAGAAACGTCAAGAATTCATAACTTTTGAACGGATTGTCAGATTTTCCCCAAACTCTTACTGATGTGTTCTACTAATATTGCTGCATTCACTCAATCCTCATGTCTATGAAGATGAACTTGTCCTTCAATCAATATAATGAAATTTCTTATTGTTAGAGTGTGTGCGGGGACTTGTGTGCCTGTGTATGGAGGCCTGTATAATTATGTATTAATTTGCTGAATTTGAGATGATTTTTTTATTTTATAATGTTGATGATAAATGATGATTATATTTATCAGTTTTCTTCTTTTGTACACTCTTAAATGTACGCCTGTGCCTTTCAGATTGCCTCCTAACACTATACAATTATTTTGTTTCCTTGTATTTCTCATGAGTATTGTGTTTTTGATGCTTTAGCATATGTATAATATTTGTAATGCTGTATATTTCTGTTCTATGTTTTTTATGAAAGTATTAGATAAACATTAATCAATCCATCAATCAATCAAGAAGGAAATATCATCCGAACTGTAACAACATAGTTTGAAGTTAGTCATCAAATATTACTAATGAACCCATGTAGGACCTACATATTCAAGTTCAAAACTATAGAGAAATTAGTTTTTGTCTTCCGATTGTGATGATAATCTACAAATTCTGCTTGAAAGAATACGTTGACATTTGCATTATGGTATTACACCCATCAGGAACCTTCCATCGTTTCACTATATACCCGCAATTTTCTTCTGCAGCCTGTGAACGAAGTAAGCATAAAATCAGTGTGCCATAAGCAAGCATGACAGCAGAAGAGTATAGGCAAAAATCATTTAACATTAATACACTCATACACGGTTGTATGCTCTTTTCTTTTCATTTCAGAAACGGCTTGCAATCATTTCAGTTGGATTACTGGTAAACCTAGCGTTGTAAGTACAAACTTCAACGACAGAGTCAGTCAGAAAAAAAAATGTCCCATTACTTTGAAGTTATCTTGTTTGAAGTATGATCATTCAAGCATGGGTTTAATGATAGAGCTATCCTCAAAGCATCATTGGCTACCCTTTTCATTTTGGAGCTTTGCATTCATGACTGAATAACAGACAATCCTTACAAGACTGCAAAATAATTTCACTTGCGCCGTGTGGTTGGCTAAAGATTAAAGCAAATTGTGAAAGAACCTGCAAGTTTTGTACACACACACACACACACACACATTATTCCAGAACCACACGCGCGAGCGCACATACACAAACACACACGCACACTTGATAACGATGATTGTGGTGGTGGTGCCAGGTAAAAATTGCAGAGGTAAAAAATGGCAGAGGAAAAAAATGGCAGAGGAAAAAATGGCAGAGGTAAAAATGGCAGAGGTAAAAATGGCAGAGGTAAAAATGGCAGAGGTAAAAATGGCAGAGGTAAAAATGGCCGAGGTAAAAATGGCAGAGGTAAAAATGGCAGAGGTAAAATGGCAGAGGTAAAAATGGCAGAGGTAAAAATGGCAGAGGAAAATATGGCAGAGGTAATTATGTCAGAGGTAATAATGTCAGAGGTAAAAATGTCACGTGTTAATGTCAGAGGTAAAAATGTCAGAAGTAATGAGAGCGATTCGTCCGACGTATGGGAAATTATTATTATCATCATTATTATTAATATTATTATTAATATTATTTATCATTATAAGGGAGGTTGCAACAATGCTGCAAACCCCTTAAACAGTATAATCCTACGTTGTTTCGCCCAATGAAGTTATCACACACGTACACACACACACACACACACATACACGCACGCACGCAGGAACCTACTTTTGGTATAAACATATACTTCTATACGCAGATATACATATTCTCACATATACACTCTAACACAAACGAATTCCGCTCACGTCCAGGCTAGTATATTGTCATTATTTTCCATTTTTTAACTGTTTAGTGTAAAGAAGTGAAGGAGACATAGTCGAAGCAAACCGCTAATTTTTCACCTGTTCTATGTTATTTTCTCACATTCAGGTTTCGTAGGAACCTATTTATCTCACAAGGCCTGATCACGACATAATGTAGAAGCAAACATACAAAACGAAAGAAAAAAACTACAGCAGATGTAACGGCAGACATAAATAAGCTCTTGCAAGATATTTCATTACATTGTTCAAGTATCACATGGCGCAAAAACAAATATCTCGAAGTTTAATGAACACTTTGTGGTCACTTTACAAACTTATGCCTATTAAAACTGGAGACGAACATTAGCAATAGACTGTTCTAGTGAGAGTAAAAACCGATAGTTTGCCATAGGATTTCTTTCAATTATTGTTGAACGAATCCGCAGGCGAAAAAAATAATGTAAATGTTTGATACCTTTCAAACTTAGCTGTTGCTCCAAAGTCAGATTCCATTATGATTAACGTAGTAAATTTATCAACATGGTGTGTTGGTGAAGATTGGTAGATTCAGCCTCCGAAAATGACGTTGTTCCCTCGTTATACAAGAACAGTAAGAAAAATTCATTAAAAAGTAAAACGAATCTTTCAACTGAAATTACAAAAGGGGAGTAACAAAAATGTACAAGCTCAAAATTCGTTAATATATTTTATCAAAAATATGGATATACCCTGGTGTCAAACGACGATTTTACCATTCTGATCGTTAAAAACATTTCATTAGATTCACACACATATCTTTTTTTTTTTCGGGAGGGAGGGTAGTTAAGTAGTATGTAGCACAGGAATGTAAGAACATTTGGGGCTCGTGATTGACTTCCAGATTTTGATTTATAATGTATGCATTCAAAAACTGTTTACAGTGACTATACAGATTGCACCATGTCAGTTTAAAGGTGAGAACTAATGCTACTCGTTTTCATGGAAAGTCGCTAAATTTGGCAGAGTTTGTACTATACATTATATAGGGCCATTTACACTTGCTTGGAAAGACCACAATGCTACGAAAACTGTGGCGCACTTTGATCATTAGATGCAAATAGATCAACGACAATATTACGGTGAGCTCACACTATACAGGGTGGTCAAAAAAATTTGAACAGCAGGTTTTTAGGACTTTGCTGGGATAAAATGCGATAGTATATTAGCTTGTTGGGTGGAGCATCCATTCTTCATTGAAATAACATCAGAATCAGTTTGGTGGAGAAGTCTTTATTTTATTAGCAGTTCAGTTTGAATAGTCATTTCCGGGGTTTGCTCATGTAGCAAATTCAGAGCTCTGTCCTGCATTGATGTATGAGACCGATTACAACACTTCTGCTGCATGAGAAGTAATCATGGAAAATGAATTAAAGCTATTTTTTCATTCTTGATTGAAATAAGGCTCCGTAAGTATGATAAATGACACATTTCTCACAAAAAGGATATCCTTTGATACACGTGGGTCACAGAAAATAACAAAAAATTACCATGTAAGAAAACCTGTTTGCAGGCAGTTCGCTGTCACTATGTTAGTCTAAACTTAGAGACGTTGACGGCTGGTGGGAGGTTTGGTCCTTTCCATTAAAACGCAGAGGTTATCCGTGAGAGAAAAAAAAATGCACGAAAGTGTAGAGGAGACCGGGAAGAAATGGGATATTTTTGCATCATCATGAAAACTTCCTTGCAACTTTTAAAATATTTTGTAAAACTAGG
Organism: Diadema setosum; assembly: GCF_964275005.1. Lineage (NCBI taxonomy): Eukaryota > Metazoa > Echinodermata > Echinoidea > Diadematoida > Diadematidae > Diadema > Diadema setosum. Next base: position 42,147,081 of record NC_092690.1, on the reverse strand, counting down.
TCATAATCATAATTATGTAGTAGAGGTTCTGAAATTTATAGTAGAGTACTTAGTGATACCCCTATATACCGGGTGTCCCAAAAAAAGCGGAACGGTGGATTTTCAGTACCTTGCGTTCTAAAAGTTATATATTTTTTGACGTCATTAGAAAGAACATCTTCCGCAGAAGACAATGATACCAAAATACTTAAATTTGGTTCAGTACTTTTTATTCTACGCCAATTTCTGTAAATGCAGTCATTTTCAAATTTCGCCGGATTATCAGATAATAATTTGGGTGCGACGAGCGTTCCATACGGTGAATTGTGTAAGCTCGCTGATCATAAAGATGCATGTACTGCTTTTACGTTGGGCGCGCACTCACACACACAGACACAGACACAGACAGACACACACACACACACACTGTTTTTTTCCTGGCCCGCGCACTTTGTGTAAGTTGTACACAGAATATTCTGTGAAGCTGTATCGTTTGTTGACATGGATCACCGAGCTTACACAATATTCACCGTATGGATCGCGTGTCGCGCTCAAATTATTATTTCATAAGTCGCAAAAATCCGGCGAAATATGAAAATGACTGCATTTACAGAAATTGGCGTAAAATAAAAAGTACTGAACCAAATTTCATGATTTTAGTATCATTGTCTTTTGCGGAAGATGCTCTTTCTAATGATGTCAAAAAAATATATCACTTGTAGAACGCAAGGTACTGAAAATCCACCGTTCCGCTTTTTTTTTTTTGCGACACCCGGTATATAAAAACATTTTCGTGTAATTAATGATTTGTTTAACCCCTAATTTTTGGGGAAATGGGACATCAAGCGGGGAGAAATGAGACAACTTGGAGAGAAATTGGATAACCATCATGACCAAAGTAGGATTTACATGTGCCGTGGGGAGAAATGTAACACTGCCCTATTAAATTTCTCCCAGTGATAACAGAAACATTAAAAGATCCCTGCGAATTTTTCATACCTGCATGTCTGTTATCAAGCAATTTTATTTTCAGAAGTTTGCACACTTATTAAAATACCTATAGGACCGACCAGATCTATAATAAGTTTGATATTTTACTGACAAGATACCTGTAGAGCTGTATTGTGGTTAATATGTCCATTTTCAGGTGTACCGAGGCTCATCTTTTCACTGATATAATTGGATTGTTGACTGGCCGAAGTTACATGCGTGTCCCATATTTCTCCCCGGTCTCCCCCGTGCTGTACTTCACGTGAAGCCACGAAAAGCGCGTATTGCGAGAAAAGTGTCAGAAACATGAAGAAAAAAAAAACTCTGTCACTACCCAGGTCGAAAAACCAGTTGGCAACTGGTACTGGTACCAGTTGATTCCAGTTAAGGCAACTGGTTTCAATATGGAAATTGGAATGAGTGACTAGAAATCAACTGGTATCAACTGGTATTCATTCAACTGGTATCAACTGGTATTCGTCCAACTGGAATCAACTGGTACCAGTTGTCAACTGGTATCAACTGGAATCAACTGGGATCCAGTTGACAAAATTAATTTGGTGTTGAATTATTTGGTGTATGGTGTTTGGTGTATGTCAGGACATTGATAATATCTAACCTAACATAATCCTATAGTTAGTCTCAAATCCTATACCTATAACTACATTTAGGCTTAGCCTACATCCTAGACCTAGTTAGTACCAGGGATGTTTCATTCATATATATAGTGCTATATTGCTGTAATGATTTAAGACATGGTTACCAAGTAGATTAAACTTTTATTATAAAAATATGAAAATACCTCATCAGAGGTACAAGATGAAATTGTGAATATCACGGCAATAATATTGAATAAATTTCTAATGCATTTCAGACATTTCTGAGTTTATTCAAATCATAAAAAAAGATGAATTTAACGATATTTTCTCATTTTCACGAAGATAATTTGAATAGCTTATGAATATTCACAAGCAAAAGAACCAGTAAAAACCAATAGAAACCAACTGGTATCAACTGGTATTAGAATTTCAATGATTTAGGGGGTGTTAATATGGAATGAAGTTATGAGCAAGTCTAGTTTGTTACATGGATATGAAATTGCGTAAACTAATTTGCACACACACCGAAACACACGCACGCGCGCACACACGCACACGCACACACGCACAAACTGGTCAAAATACAGTCTGTCAGGTTGAAGTGTCAACTGATCTTAATTGGTTCCAGTTTCATTTAGTTGAAGTCATTAAGAGTCCAAGTTCACTCACGTCAAATGTTTTGTTTAATTGTGTTTTGTTTACTTTTTAATTTAATGTTTTAACTAAGTTTTGTTAATCTTTTAATTCAGTTTTAATTGATGAACTAATGGAATTCAAAAAGTAGACTTCAGCTTGTGTCAACTGGTACACAATAAGATATGAACTGGTATCAACTGGTACCAGTAGACTTGTACTGGTTTTAACTGGTAAGCAGTGCAACTTCAACTGGTATAAACTGGTACTAGTAAGACTTCAACTGGTACCAGTACACTTGTACTGGTTTCAACTGGTAAGCAGTGCAACGTCAACTGGTATAAACTGGTACCAGTAAGACTTCAACTGGTACCAGTAGACTTGTACTGGTTTCAACTGGTAAGCAGTGCAACTTCAACTGGTATAAACTGGTACCAGTAAGACTACAACTGGTATCAGTAGACTTGTACTGGTTTCAACTGGTAAGCAGTGCAACTTCAACTGGTATAAACTGGTACCAGTAAGACTTCAACTGGTACCAGTACACTTGTACTGGTTTCAACTGGTAAGCAGTGCAACTTCAACTGGTATAAACTGGTACCAGTAAGACTACAACTGGTACCAGTAGACTTGTACTGGTTTCAACTGGTAAGCAGTGCAACTTCAACTCGTATTAACTGGTACCAGTGTGATTAAACTGGTATCAACTGGTACCAGTACATCTTCAACTGGTATCAACTGGTTTAAGTTAGAATTGCTTATTTTGTTACTGGAAATTTGGAGTTACCATCTGATTTCAACTGGTACCAGTTGAAACCAGTTAAGACCAGTTAAAACCAGTAAAGACCAGTTAAAAATGCTTACTGGTTTCTACTGGTTTCTACTGGTTTTTCGACCTGGGTATTACCTCGTCCTCTTGCATTTCTACGACTAAATTTTTTATCCATGACATTTTTATCTCTGGCATTTTGACCACTGACATTACGACCACTGACAACTTTACCTCTGACATTTTTACCACTGACATAATAGTTATTTACCGCTGCCATTTTTACCTCTGCCATTTTTACCTCTGCCATTTTTACCCCTCCCATTTTTACCTCTACCATTTTTACACCGAACCGTGGTGGTGGTGGTAGAGAATGCGTTTAGAGAAATGTTAGGAAATTGTCACTTCATTATCTAAAGAAAAAATAGTTATAGATTCTTTTGAATTTGCTTTATTCTTCACCCAGCTACTTAGCGCAATTGAGATTTTGCAATCTTGTAACTTAGATTGTCGTCACAGTCACGCAAGTAAACATCTAAGTAAAAGGGGTGCCAGAAGGTGTTTGGAGAATAGCCCTACCAAGATATATGAAATTAAATTAAATTAAATTAAATTAAATTTATCATATTTACCAAACAAACAAACATCGTCAACAAAGTCACAACAATGAATAGTTGAAATAAAGTTTGGCGAAAAAGAACTGGCACTAGCGTGCTGACTAGTCGAGGCCAGTCCTTTCAGTGATATGGATTCTAATATAACGTATTTACAATATTTACTGAAGAATTGTTTTATGTACATATTTACATGTTTTCATAGGGAATCCTTTATACTACAATTGATAACAGATATTTTCGCAATGATATCCGAAAAGCGTTACGGGTATCAATTCTTTTTTTATATAATTTGGGAATCCTCTCCAAATTATACTACCTTCATGATAGGCGTGTTTACCTGTTTCAGATCTGATTTTTGTTGATTTATAATTCATACTATTTTTTAACCTTGTATCATAATTATGCTCAATTGTAAAACAATAATCGGAGATATCGTGCGGTAAAGTATGATGGATTAGGTCAAACATTACAGTTCCAATTACAAATTGGTGTAGTCAGTAAACATCTAGTATTTGCAAACGATGAAATAAAGGGCTGTAGGGGTGTAGTAAAGGGAATGGTAGATGGTGGTGGAGGATGGGGTGTAGTCAAGGGAATGGTAGATGGTGGTGGAGGATGGGGTGTAGTCAAGGGAATGGTGGATGGTGGTGGAGGATGGGGTGTAGTCAAGGGAATGGTAGATGGTGGTGGAGGATGGGGTGTAGTCAAGGGAATGGTGGATGGTGGTGGAGGATGGGGTGTAGTCAAGGGAATGGTTGATGGTGCTGGAGGATGGGGTGTAGCCTAGGGAATAGTAGATGGTGATGGAGGATGGGTGTAGTCAAGGGAATGGTAGATGGTGGTGGAGGATGGGGTGTAGTCAAGGGAATGGTAGATGGTGGTGGAGGATGGGGTGTAGTCAAGGGAATGGTAGATGATGGTGGAGGATGGGGTGTAGTCAAGGGAATGGTAGATGATGGTGGAGGATGGGGTGTAGTCAAGGGAATGGTGGATAGTAGTGGAGGATTCGATGAAGATTTTAGAATGAAATTGGGAGTGCATTGCCATGGCAAGATATGTATTCTTTTTTTTATTCCAGTGTGTATATCATGATTTTGTTTTCTTTTGTTTTGTTTTTCTGATTAAAGTGTGCCACAATTCGTACACCTATACTGCCCTGGTGGACTTAATCAAACGTCCTATTGTGTGTTTCATGGTATAGATTTTGAATCCCGATATAATTCTGCAATCATTATATTTTGAACTGAACAAAAAAAAAAAAGTTTAAAGGTAAGTAGTGGAAAGATCGGTTAAGTTCACCAAATGAGTTCCGCTGAAAATTATTATGCACCATTGCATGTCTCAAAGGCCCGACGTTACCTTCGGTTAAACTAAGACCATATCTAAGACCTTACTTGGAATGCAGTATGAAGTCAAAAGGGAATTGGCAAATGTCCGCGAGGAGATTCTTCGTCAGCCTCACTAGGATCGCACTGCCACGTTGGCAGAGAGTGCCGAGTAAGTTGTCGATGTAATCACCCTACACATAGGTGGATGGTGCTGGAGGATTTGATGAATTGTTTGAAATGAAATGGGGATGGACTGGAGTGAGGCAGAATGACATTATCGTGCAAAGACAACCTTTATTGATTAAACACAAATTACGACGTTTCTTATCTAATTTCGTTGATGTTCACTTACTTATTACAAGGACATTAAAACCGCCAATATTGATATGTATTGCTTTCATCACCCGCCATTTCACCTGAAAAACGTATGATACCAGTGTCAAATGATACTCTCTCTTGTACCATGGTTTCTAGGAGTATCGCAGGCCTGGTGATGACCCCCGATGACTTCTCCACTTTCCTTCTTGCCATCATGATTACCAACATGCTGCTCTACCTTACCTACTACGTCATTATGAAGGTAAGTCTTCTCTAGAAGACCTCCGGATATCTTCAGTAAAGTTCTGTTATTGGGGGCCATGAGTCATGACACTTTCGACAAATGAAACATAGAGCTTGTTATTTTCATCTGAGGGCATCACATCATACCTGTATTCTTTCTGATATCCTTATCAGCTCAATATTCCACATTTGAAATAATTTATACATGTCTTCAAACTTTCACTTCTGCAGACTGTTACGGCTATTATGATTCGCCGTTAAATAATTACATCTTAGAGGAATTCATTTGCCCATATCACTTTCATTCCATCACTATTTTGTTCCAATGAATATAATAATGATAGATTCTATAGTGAAATTGACATTGTTAAGGTTTGTCACAAAAACAACAAAATGTTAGCAAAGGATGATCACTGGATTATTATACAGGAGTTAGATACACAGTACAGCTGTACTTGCGTGTGAAGATACACTTATTCAGCGTCTTTGTTTCCAACCATTACATAATTTTGTTTCAGCTCATCTATCGAGAAGACATTCTCCGCGTTGTCATCCAGTTCATCCTTCCGACACTCTTTCTCTGGACACCTGCTCTCATCTTCTTCTTACATCCCCGTTTTAGGGTGTCAGCCTGGGAGGTAGGTTCTTCCCCGTTTTGGGGTGGCAGCCTGGGAGGTATGTTCTTACATCCCCGTTTTAGGTTGGCAGCCTGGGAGGTAGGATCTTACTTCCCCGCTTTAGAGTGGCTGCCTGGGATGTAGGTTCTTACATCCCCGTTTCAGGGTATCAGCCTTGGAGGTAGGTTCTTACATCCCCGTTTTAGGGTGGCAGCCTGGGAGGTAGGTTCTTACATCCCCGTTTTAGGTTGGCAGCCTGGGTGGTAGGTTCTTACATCCCCGTTTCAGGGTATCAGCCTGGGAGGTAGGTTCTTACATCCCCGTTTTAGGGTGGCGGCCTGGGAGGGAGGTTCTTACATCCCCGTTTTAGGTTGGCAGCCTGGGTGGTAGGTTCTTACATCCCCGTTTTAGGTTGGCAGCTTGGGAGGTAGGTTCTTACATCCCCGTTTTAGGTATATGCAGCCTGGGAGGTAGGATCTTACTTCCCCGCTTTAGAGTGGCTGCCTGGGAGGGAGGTTCTTACATCCCCGTTTCAGGGTATCAGCCTGGGAGGTAGGTTCTTACATCCCCGTTTTAGGTTGGCAGCCTGGGAGGTAGGTTCTTACATCCCCGTTTTAGGTTGGCAGCCTGAGAGGTAGGTTCTTACATCCCCGTCTTAGGTTGGCAGCCTGGGTGGTAGGTTCTTACATCCCCGTTTTAGGTATATCGCAGCCTGGGAGGTAGGTTCTTACATCCCCCTTTTAGGGTGGCAGCATCGGATGTAGGTTCTTACATCCCCGTTTTAGGTTGGCAGCCTGCGAGGTAGGTTCTTACTTCCCCGTTTTAGGTTTGCAACCTGGGAGTTAGGTTCTTATACCCCCGATTTAGGGTGGCAGCCTGGGAGGTAGGTTCTTACATCCCTGTTTTAGGTTGGCAGCCTGGGAGGTAGGTTCTTACATCCCCGTTTTAGGTTGGCAGCATGGGAGGTAGGATCTTACTTCCCCGCTTTAGAGTGGCTGCCTGGGAGGTAGATTCTTACATCCCCGTTTCAGGGTATCAGCCTTGGAGGTAGGTTCTTACATCCCCGTTTTAGGGTGGCAGCCTGGGAGGTACGTTCTTACGTCCCCGTTTTAGGTTGGCAGCCTGGGTGGTAGGTTCTTACATCCCCGTTTCAGGGTATCAGCCTGGGAGGTAGGTTCTTACATCCCCGTTTTAGGTTGGCAGCCTGGGAGGTAGGTTCTTACATCCCCGTTTTAGAGTGGCGGCCTGGGAGGGAGGTTCTTACATCCCCGTTTTAGGTTGGCAGCCTGGGTGGTAGGTTCTTACATCCCCGTTTCAGGGTATCAGCCTTGGAGGTAGGTTCTTACATCCCCGTTTTAGGTTGGCAGCCTGAGAGGTAGGTTCTTACATCCCCGTCTTAGGTTGGCAGCCTGGGTGGTAGGTTCTTACATCCCCGTTTTAGGTATATCGCAGCCTGGGAGTTAGGTTCTTACATCCCCCTTTTAGGGTGGCAGCATGGGATGTAGGTTCTTACATCCCCGTTTTAGGTTGGCAGCCTGCGAGGTAGGTTCTTACTTCCCCGTTTTAGGTTTGCAACCTGGGAGGTAGGTTCTTATACCCCCGATTTAGGGTGGCAGCCTGGGAGGTAGGTTCTTACATCCCTGTTTTAGGTTGGCAGCCTGGGAGGTAGGTTCTTACATCCCCGTTTTAGGTTGGCAGCATGGGAGGTAGGTTCTTACATCCCCGTTTTAGGTATATGGCAGCCTGGGAGGTAGGATCTTACTTCCCCGCTTTAGAGTGGCTGCCTGGGAGGTAGGTTCTTACATCCCCGTTTTAGGGTGGCAGCCTGGGAGGTACGTTCTTACGTCCCCGTTTTAGGTTGGCAGCCTGGGTGGTAGGTTCTTACATCCCCGTTTCAGGGTATCAGCCTGGGAGGTAGGTTCTTACATCCCCGTTTTAGGTTAGCAGCCTGGGAGGTAGGTTCTTACATCCCCGTTTTAGAGTGGCGGCCTGGGAGGGAGGTTCTTGCATCCCCGTTTTAGGTTGGCAGCCTGGGAGGTAGGTTCTTCCATCCCCGTTTCAGGGTATCAGCCTTGGAGGTAGGTTCTTACATCCCCGTTTTAGGGTGGCAGCCTGGGAGGTAGGTTCTTACATCCCCGTTTTAGGTTGGCAGCCTGGGTGGTAGGTTCTTACATCCCCGTTTCAAGGTATCAGCCTGGGAGGTAGGTTCTTACATCCCCGTTTTAGGGTGGCGGCCTCGGAGGGAGGTTCTTACATCCCCGTTTTAGGTTGGCAGCCTGGGTGGTAGGTTCTTACATCCCCGTTTTAGGTTGGCAGCTTGGGAGGTAGGTTCTTACATCCCCGTTTTAGGTTGGCAACTTCGGTGGTAGGTTCTTATATCCCCGTTTTAGGGTGGCAGCATGGGAGGTAGGTTCTAACATCCCCGTTTTAGGTATATGGCAGCCTGGGAGGTAGGATATTACTTCCCCGCTTTAGAGTGGCTGCCTGGGAGGGAGGTTCTTACATCCCCGTTTCAGGGTATTAGCCTGGGAGGTAGGTTCTTACATCCCCGTTTTAGGTTGGCAGCCTGGGAGGTAGGTTCTTACATCCCCGTTTTAGGTTGGCAGCCTGAGAGGTAGGTTCTTACATCCCCGTTTTAGGTTGGCAGCCTGGGTGGTAGGTTCTTACATCCCCGTTTTAGGTATATCGCAGCCTGGGAGGTAGGTTCTTACATCCCCCTTTTAGGGTGGCAGCATGGGATGTAGGTTCTTACATCCCCGTTTTAGGTTGGCAGCCTGCGAGGTAGGTTCTTACTTCCCCGTTTTAGGTTTGCAACCTGGGAGGTAGGTTCTTATACCCCCGATTTAGGGTGGCAGCCTGGGATGTAGGTTCTTACATCCCTGTTTTAGGTTGGCAGCCTGGGAGGTAGGTTCTTACATCCCCGTTTTAGGTTGGCAGCATGGGAGGTAGGTTCTTACATCCCCGTTTTAGGTATATGGCAGCCTGGGAGGTAGGATCTTACTTCCCCGCTTTAGAGTGGCTGCCTGGGAGGTAGGTTCTTACATCCCCGTTTTAGGGTGGCAGCCTGGGAGGTACGTTCTTACGTCCCCGTTTTAGGTTGGCAGCCTGGGTGGTAGGTTCTTACATCCCCGTTTCAGGGTATCAGCCTGGGAGGTAGGTTCTTACATCCCCGTTTTAGGTTGGCAGCCTGGGAGGTAGGTTCTTACATCCCCGTTTTAGAGTGGCGGCCTGGGAGGGAGGTTCTTACATCCCCGTTTTAGGTTGGCAGCCTGGGAGGTAGGTTCTTCCATCCCCGTTTCAGGGTATCAGCCTTGGAGGTAGGTTCTTACATCCCCGTTTTAGGTTAGCAGCATGGGAGGTAGGTTCTTACATCCCCGTTTTAGGTATATGGCAGCCTGGGAGGTAGGATCTTACTTCCCCGCTTTAGAGTGGCTGCCTGGGAGGTAGGTTCTTACATCCCCGTTTCAGGGTATCAGCCTTGGAGGTAGGTTCTTACATCCCCGTTTTAGGGTGGCAGCCTGGGAGGTACGTTCTTACGTCCCCGTTTTAGGTTGGCAGCCTGGGTGGTAGGTTCTTACATCCCCGTTTCAGGGTATCAGCCTGGGAGGTAGGTTCTTACATCCCCGTTTTAGGTTGGCAGCCTGTTAGGTAGGTTCTTACATCCCCGTTTCAGGGTATCAGCCTGGGAGGTAGGTTCTTACATCCCCGTTTTAGGTTGGCAGCCTGGGAGGTAGGTTCTTACATCCCCGTTTTAGGTTGGCAGCCTGGGAGGTAGGTTCTTACATCCCCGTTTTAGGTTGGCAGCCTGGGTGGTAGGTTCTTACATCCCCGTTTTAGGTATATGGCAGCCTGGGAGGTAGGTTCTTACATCCCCCTTTTAGGGTGGCAGCCTGGGATGTAGGTTCTTACATCCCCGTTTTAGGTTTGCAGCCTGGGAGGTAGGTTCTTACTTCCCCGTTTTAGGGTTGCAACCTGGGAGGTTGCAACCTGGGAGGAACACAAGAATTCGCGGAGCAGTAAAGCAAGCTGTAAAAAGGAGCTCGTATTTTGGACTTATTTCTCCCTATTCGGAAGACTGACAATACCATGACTTGGTGACACAAGACCTGTTGGTGCCTGGAGAACCTGCTGTGGTGATTTTTATCCTGTTGTTGCTAGAATCTTGCCAAAATCTGTCCGCCGATATCGCCAGTTTCCTCACCAACTCGGCTCAGTCCCATTCACCCAATTTCATGCTGCTAACTAGCCACTACACTACACAACAGCTACCCAAGGTGTAATTCCACTCATTCCTGAACGGACTACCCACCTGGGCAAGTCTCACTGCCTTTGTTCTCTGGAATAGTTCAACCTGTGAACAGCATGTCAACAACTAGATCGACGAAGAATCTCATCAAAGATGCGCTTTGGGATGAAGAGGTGCTGACAGCGATCAAAGAGGCAGTAGCACAGGTGATGGAATCCAAATTCCAGCACCTCATTGAAAGCGTGGAAAAACAAGAGGGAATGATATTTGACCTTGAGCAAAAGGTCAAAGCTGTTCAAGAGGAAGCTGCCACACTGAAGTCCAATGCAGAAAAAGATCATGAGCTGATCAGGAGTCTCCAATCCCAGCTCAGCCAACAGGAGCAGTACTCCCGCAGGAATTGCGTGAGGTTTTTTGGAGTCCAGGAAACCAGCGAGGAAAACACAGATGCAGTCGTATGTCGCATCGCCAAACAACAGCTCGGCGTGGATCTGAAATCTGAGGACATCGATCGCAGTCATCGTATCTATCGCGATCGCGATGCCCAACCAACGCCAGGAAAAGCAAGACCAAGAGCTATCATAGTGAAACTGACGTCCTACAAGCATCGCCAGCAGCTGCTGAGAAATCGGAGGAAGCTCAAGGGTTCGGGTATGAGCATTTGTGAAGACCTCACAGACCTCAACCGGAAGCTCCTTCAAGATGCCTTTCTTGCCAGCAAAAAAAGAGACAGCAACATTCTCGCTGCGTGGTCTGTAGATGGAAGAATCCTGGTCTCAGTCAAAACAACTGGAGGAAAGACGTTGCGAAAGCAGATCCACAACAAGAATGATCTGGATAGATTGTAGCTATGTTTAGTTGGAAGTATACTGTACACAGGTAAATTCTTTTAAATTGTACATACAGTCCGTCACCACACTAGATTATTATTATTATTATTTTCTTAGCATACTGTTGGAATATGAAATGTTTTAAATTCTCCAGGCATCACCCGTGCAATAAATTTCGTGCTTTTACATTTTTAGTTCTTTTATATTTATGCTATGCTCTGTTATTCACGTAATGTCTTTTAACTCTGTTCATGTATGTGTTACCTGTGACCGGCAAATAGATTTTAACCTGAATGACAGTAATGGACAGTGCTCAATTTGTTACGGTAACTTAAGCCAGCATACTCGAAATGGATACTTTGAACACAATTCTAATTACTATCTTCCAGTGCAATTTGATAATTCTTTGAAAGATTTAGATATGGACAACCACTTATCGATCTGTCATTTTAACTGCAGAAGTATAAAGAAGAATTTTGATAATATGGACACATTTTTACAAAATTTTAGGCACCAATTTTCACTCATTGCTGTAACGGAAACCTGGCTAAAGACACAAGAAAGTTCATTGTGCGTTTTACCCAGTTACACATTTGTAGATAATAGACGCCATGATAAACGTGGTGGAGGAGTTGGTTTTTATATACGTCAAGATTTGAAATTTAAGAGAAGGTCAGATTTGGAATTATTTGATGATAATATTGAAACGGTATGTATTGAGATACATTGTCAAAGTGAAAACATTATAGTAACAGTTGTTTATAGGCCACCTGCTGCATCTATTTCCCAGTTTCTGCATGCCATTGAATTGCCTTTTCACAAGATTATGAGGGAAAAGAAAAGCTGTTATGTGGTCGGAGATTTTAATGTAAATTTATTGTCATCTGTGTCGACTGTTGATGCTTTCATCGACCAATTTTCATCATATTCATTTTCTCCGGTAATTTCAAAACCCACTAGAATAACAACACAGTCATCAACACTTCTAGATAATATTTTTGTTAATAATCTCGAGAGTATTGTCATATCCGGGATATTTACATGTGATGTTAGTGATCATCTACCGATATTTACTATTATAAGATGTAACTATAACAGCAACATTGAAGGCAACAGATTTAGACGTGTTTTGATGACTCCTCTATACAATTTTTCTGTAATATGCTTTATAATTGTAACTGGGAGTATGTTGTCAATATGCATAATGTAGATGATCAATTTGAAGCCTTTCTTGCCAGATATCTCCTGTTCTATAATAAGTGTTTTCCACTACAAACGTGCGTACACAGAGTAAAAAGGAATGACAAACCATGGTTTAATAGTACGCTTAGAAAAATGTGTAAAAAGAAGTATTTATTTTATCGTAAGTATCTAAAGAATCGTACTGCCACCAATGAACAGAAATTTAAACAGTATAGGAACTTAGTTAATAAGGAAATACGTAAAAGGAAGCGTGAATTTTATCACAGGAAATTTAGTTCTGTGCGTGGGAATTTAAAGAAAACATGGTCTTTTATTAATGATGTAATGAATAAACAAAGGCAGAATAATCATATTGAATCATTGCAAGTCAATGATCATTTTATCGACTCTGCAGAGTCTGTAGCAACACATTTTAATGAGTATTTTTGTGCAATAGGTAGAAATATTGTATCAGAAGTGTCTAACTCATCTGCATCTGTTTATACTTACCTGCGCAATACTTATAGCCAATCCATGTTTTTTAAGCCTATCACTATATCGGAAATTTTAACTATTGTCAATGATTTGAAAGTAAATAAGAGCCCTGGTGATGACGATATTCACGTCAATGTATTCAAGAAATCAATATGTTTTATAATGGAACCCCTGTGTGCAATATTAAATTCATCTTTGGAAAGTGGGATATTCCCACGACAACTTAAAGTAGCAAAAGTAATTCCAGTTTTTAAGAAGGGGGACAAACACCAGCTACAAAATTACAGGCCAATATCATTGTTGTCAGTTTTTGCTAAATTATTTGAAAAATTAGTTTATGCTCGATTGATATCCTTTATTGACAGCAATAATATTTTGTGTCATCAGCAGTTTGGGTTTAGACATGGTTATTCTACATATATGGCGTTACTTAAATTGATGGAAAGAATATCAAATGCATTTGAAAATCATGAATTTTTGGTCGGAATATTTTTAGATCTAACAAAAGCATTTGATTGTATAGATCATAGAATACTTATTATGAAATTGGAATATTATGGAATAAGAGGAAATGTTTTGAACTGGTTTAAAAGCTATTTATCAAATCGCACACAATATACAGTTGTAAATAATACAAAATCAGAATTGTGCCATGTGAATACAGGCGTTCCACAAGGGTCTGAACTGGGTCCTCTTCTCTTTTTGATATTTGTTAATGATTTGCAGTTTGCAAGCCCTTATTTGTATTCTATATTATTTGCAGATGATACGAACCTATTCTTCTCAGGCCGGGATGTGCATGAAGTTAACAATATGATTAATTCTGAAATGCAGAAAGTGTATTCTTGGTTTACTGCAAATCGTTTGGTTTTAAATATTGATAAAACATGCTATATGGTATTTAAGACAAAGAATAAGGTAATAGATGAAGATGTTTTACAAATATATATAGGTAATGTCAAAATCAAGCAGGTCAATAGAGTAAAATTTCTTGGTGTTACAATTGATGATGGGTTAACATGGAAAGGTCATTTTGATGATATTTGTATCAAAATAAGCAGAATTGTTGGTGTCATGAATTATCTGAAACATATATTTCCTTTAAAAATTCTTTTGACAATGTATCATACAATGATTTCCCCACATTTAACGTATTGTGCAATAATATGGGGTCATAGTTCGTTATATTTATTGAATCGTGTTTTGATGTTACAAAAGCGTGCAATAAGAATACTCTGTAATGTAAATCCGTACACACACACTGCAATACTGTTTAAGAAATTGAAAATTTTGAAAATTGATCAAATTGTGCAATTAAAAGTGGCTACATTTATGTTTTCATACTTTAAAGGTGTCTTACCTGTCACGTTCCATAATTCGTTTACCCCAAATAGTGCAATCCATGCCTACAACACTAGACGCGCCAACGAGATATGTTTACCTTTTTACCGATATAAGTTCTCAAAGACTACAATTAGATACACTGGAGCAAAATGCTGGAATGAGTTGCCAATTATTATTAAAGAGAGTCCAACACTGTCATCTTTTAAACGTAAATACAAAATGTTTTTAATCCAAAGTGCAATTGAGTAATTATTGAAATAATTTTGCCATTTTCCCCTTTCTTATTGTTGTGATGTTTCTTTCTTGTTTTTGTTCCTTTGATGTAAATTGGGTCCTATTTATTGTTTTAAGGGAATCGGCCATGAAAGGCTTTATACGGCCTTTACTGATCCCTCACGTGCTATGTTTGTATACATTTTTCTCTTCTGTTTTATTGTGAACGTGATGTTTTCTTTTTAGCATGTGAAATAAATTTGAATTTGAATTTGAATTTGAGGTAGGTTCTTATACCCCCGATTTAGGGTGGCAGCCTGGGAGGTAGGTTCTTACATCCCTGTTTTAGGTTGGCAGCCTGGGAGGTAGGTTCTTCCATCCCCGTTTTAGGTTGGCAGCATGGGAGGTAGGTTCTTACATCCCCGTTTTAGGTATATGGCAGCCTGGGAGGTAGGATATTACTTCCCCGCTTTAGAGTGGCTGCCTGGGAGGTAGGTTCTTACATCCCCGTTTCAGGGTATCAGCCTTGGAGGTAGGTTCTTACATCCCCGTTTTAGGGTGGCAGCCTGGGAGGTACGTTCTTACGTCCCCGTTTTAGGTTGGCAGCCTGGGTGGTAGGTTCTTACATCCCCGTTTCAGGGTATCAGCCTGGGAGGTAGGTTCTAATATCCCCGTTTTAGGGTGGCGGCCTGGGAGGAGCTTCTTACATCCCCGTTTTAGGTTGGCAGCCTGGGTGGTAGGTTCTTACATCCCCGTTTTAGGCTGGCAGCTTGGGAGGGAGGTTCTTACATCCCCGTTTTAGGTTGGCACCCTGGGAGGTAAGTTCTTACATCCCCGTTTTAGGTTGGCAGCCTGGGTGGTATGTTATTACATCCCCGTTTTAGGGTGGGAGCATGGAAGGTAGGTTCTTACTTCCCCGTTTTATGGTTGCAACCTGGGAGGTACATGTATATACTTACATCCCCCTTTTAGGGTGGCAACCTGGGATGTAGGTTCTTACATCCCCGATTTAGGGTGGCAGCCTGGGATGTAGGTTCTAACTTCCCCGTTTTAGGGTTGCAACCTGGAAGGTAGGTTCTTGTACCCCCGTTTTAGGGTGGCAGCCTGGGAGGGAGGTTCTTACATCCCCGTTTTAGGTTGGCAGCCTCGGTGGTAGGTTCCTACATCCCGGTTTTAGGTTGGCAGCTTGGGAGGGAGGTTCTTACATCCCCGTTTTAGGTTGGCACCCTGGGAGGTAAGTTCTTACATCCCCGTTTTAGGTTCGCAGCCTGGGATGTAAGTTCTTACATCCCCGTCTTAGGTTGGAAGCCTCGGAGGGAGGTTCTTACATCCCCGTTTTAGGTTGGCAGCCTGGGTGGTAGGTTCCTACATCCCCGTTTTAGGTTGGCAGCTTGGGAGGGAGGTTCTTACATCCCCGTTTTAGGTTGGCACCCTGGGAGGTAGGTCCTTACATCCCTGTTTTAGGTTGGCAGCCTGGGAGGTAGGTTCTTACATCCCCGTTTTAGGTTGGCAGCATGGGAGGTAGGTTCTTACATCCCCGTTTTAGGTATATGGCAGCCTGGGAGGTAGGATCTTACTTCCCCGCTTTAGAGTGGCTGCCTGGGAGGTAGGTTCTTACATCCCCGTTTCAGGGTATCAGCCTTGGAGGTAGGTTCTTACATCCCCGTTTTAGGGTGGCAGCCTGGGAGGTACGTTCTTACGTCCCCGTTTTAGGTTGGCAGCCTGGGTGGTAGGTTCTTACATCCCCGTTTCAGGGTATCAGCCTGGGAGGTAGGTTCTAACATCCCCGTTTTAGGTTGGCAGCCTGGGAGGTAGGTTCTTACATCCCCGTTTTAGGGTGGCGGCCTGGGAGGGAGCTTCTTACATCCCCTTTTTAGGTTGGCAGCCTGGGTGGTAGGTTCTTACATCCCCGTTTTAGGTTGGCAGCTTGGGAGGGAGGTTCTTACATCCCCGTTTTAAGTTGGCACCCTGGGAGGTAAGTTCTTACATCCCCGTTTTAGGTTGGCAGCCTGGGAGGTAGGTTCTTACATCCCCGTTTTAGGTTGGCAGCCTGGGTGGTATGTTCTTACATCCCCGTTTTAGGGTGGGAGCATGGAAGGTAGGTTCTTACTTCCCCGTTTTATGGTTGCAACCTGGGAGGTACATGTATATTCTTACATCCCCCTTTTAGGGTGGCAGCAATAGTGCAATCCATGCCTACAACACTATACGCGCCAACGAGATATGTTTACCTTTTTACCGATATAAGTTCTCAAAGACTACAATTAGATACACTGGAGCAAAATGCTGGAATGAGTTGCCAATTATTATTAAAGAGAGTCCAACACTGTCATCTTTTAAACGTAAATACAAAATGTTTTTAATCCAAAGTGCAATTGAGTAATTATTGAAATAATTTTGCCATTTTCCCCTTTCTTATTGTTGTGATGTTTCTTTCTTGTTTTTGTTCCTTTGATGTAAATTGGGTCCTATTTATTGTTTTAAGGGAATCGGCCATGATAGGCTTTATACGGCCTTTACTGATCCCTCACGTGCTATGTTTGTATACATTTTTCTCTTCTGTTTTATTGTGAACGTGATGTTTTCTTTTTAGCATGTGAAATAAATTTGAATTTGAATTTGAATTTGAGGTAGGTTCTTATACCCCCGATTTAGGGTGGCAGCCTGGGAGGTAGGTTCTTACATCCCTGTTTTAGGTTGGCAGCCTGGGAGGTAGGTTCTTCCATCCCCGTTTTAGGTTGGCAGCATGGGAGGTAGGTTCTTACATCCCTGTTTTAGGTTGGCAGCCTGGGAGGTAGGTTCTTCCATCCCCGTTTTAGGTTGGCAGCATGGGAGGTAGGTTCTTACATCCCCGTTTCAGGCATATGGCAGCCTGGGAGGTAGGATCTTACTTCCCCGCTTTAGAGTGGCTGCCTGGGAGGTAGGTTCTTACATCCCCGTTTCAGGGTATCAGCCTTGGAGGTAGGTTCTTACATCCCCGTTTTAGGGTGGCAGCCTGGGAGGTACGTTCTTACGTCCCCGTTTTAGGTTGGCAGCCTGGGTGGTAGGTTCTTACATCCCCGTTTCAGGGTATCAGCCTGGGAGGTAGGTTCTAACATCCCCGTTTTAGGTTGGCAGCCTGGGAGGTAGGTTCTTACATCCCCGTTTTAGGGTGGCGGCCTGGGAGGGAGCTTCTTACATCCCCTTTTTAGGTTGGCAGCCTGGGTGGTAGGTTCTTACATCCCCGTTTTAGGTTGGCAGCTTGGGAGTGAGGTTCTTACATCCCCGTTTTAAGTTTGCACCCTGGGAGGTAAGTTCTTACATCCCCGTTTTAGGTTGGCAGCATGGGAGGTAGGTTCTTACATCCCCGTTTTAGGTTGGCAGCCTGGGTGGTATGTTCTTACATCCCCGTTTTAGGGTGGGAGCATGGAAGGTAGGTTCTTACTTCCCCGTTTTATGGTTGCAACCTGGGAGGTACATGTACATTCTTACATCCCCCTTTTAGGGTGGAAGCCTGGGATGTAGGTTCTTACATCCCCGATTTAGGGTGGCAGCCTGGGATGTAGGTTCTTACTTCCCCGTTTCAGGGTGGCAACCTGGAAGGTAGGTTCTTATACCCCCGTTTTAGGGTGGCAGCCTGGGAGGGAGGTTCTTACATCCCCGTTTTAGGTTGGCAGCCTGGGTGGTAGGTTCCTACATCCCGGTTTTAGGTTGCCAGCTTGGGAGGGAGGTCCTTACATCCCCGTTTTAGGTTGGCACCCTGGGAGGTAAGTTCTTACATCCCCGTTTTAGGTTGGCAGCCTGGGATGTAGGTTCTTACATCCCCGTCTTAGGTTGGAAGCCTCGGAGGGAGGTTCTTACATCCCCGTTTTAGGTTGGCAGCCTGGGTGGTAGGTTCCTACATCCCCGTTTTAGGTTGGCAGCTTGGGAGGGAGGTTCTTACATCCCCGTTTTAGGTTGGCACCCTGGGAGGTAAGTTCTTACATCCCCGTTTTAGGTTGGTAGCCTGGGAGGTAGGTTCTTACATCCCCGTTTTAGGTTGGCAGCCTGGGTGGTAGGTTCTTACTTCCCCATTTTAGGGTTGCAACCTGGAAGGTAGGTTCTTATACCCCCGTTTTAGGGTGGCAGCCTGGGAGGGAGGTTCTTACATCCCCGTTTTAGGTTGGCAGCCTGGGAGGTAGGTTCCTACATCCCCGTTTTAGGTTGGCAGCCTGGGAGGTAGGTTCTTACATCCCCGTTTTAGGTTGCAGGCTTCGGTGGTAGGTTCTTATATCCCCGTTTTAGGGTGGCAGCATGGGAGGTAGGTTCTTACATCCCCGTTTTAGGTATATGGCAGCCTGGGAGGTAGGATCTTACTTCCCCGCTTTAGAGTGGCTGCCTGGGAGGGAGGTTCTTACATCCCCGTTTCAGGGTATCAGCCTTGGAGGTAGGTTCTTACATCCCCGATTTAGGGTGGCATCCTAGGAGGTATTTTGTTACGTCCCCGTTTTAGGTTGGCAGCCTGTTAGGTAGGTTCTTACATCCCCGTTTCAGGGTATCAGCCTGGAAGGTAGGTTCTTATATCCCCGTTTTAGGTTGGCAGCCTGGGAAGTAGGTTCTTACATCCCCGTTTTAGGTTGGCGGCCTGGGAGGTAGGTTCTTACATCCCCGTTTTAAGTTGGCAGCTCGGGTGGTAGGTTCTTACATCCCCGTTTTAGGTATATGGCAGCCTGGGAGGTAGGTTCTTACATCCCCCTTTTAGGGTGGCAGCCTGGGATGTAGGTTCTTACATCCCCGTTTTAGGTTGGCAGCCTGGGAGGTAGGTTCTTACTTCCCCGTTTTAGGGTTGCAACCTGGGAGGTAGGTTCTTATACCCCCGATTTAGGGTGGCAGCCTGGGAGGTAGGTTCTTACATCCCTGTTTTAGGTTGGCAGCCTGGGAGGTAGGTTCTTACATCCCCGTTTTAGGTTGGCAGCATGGGAGGTAGGTTCTTACATCCCCGTTTTAGGTATATGGCAGCCTGGGAGGTAGGATCTTACTTCCACGCTTTAGAGTGGCAGCCTGGGAGGTAGGTTCTTACATCCCCGTTTCAGGGTATCAGCCTTGGAGGTAGGTTCTTACATCCCCGTTTTAGGGTGGCAGCCTGGGAGGTACGTTCTTACGTCCCCGTTTTAGGTTGGCAGCCTTGGTGGTAGGTTCTTACATCCCCGTTTCAGGGTATCAGCCTGGGAGGTAGGTTCTTACATCCCCGTTTTAGGTTGGCAGCCTGGGAGGTAGGTTCTTACATCCCCGTTTTAGGTTGCCAGCCTGGGAGGTAGGTTCTGACATCCCTGTTTTAGGTTGGCAGCATGGGAGGTAGTATTTTACATCCCCGTTTTAGGTATATGGCAGCCTGGGAGGTAGGATCTTACTTCCCCGCTTTAGAGTGGCTGTCTGGGAGGTAAGTTCTTACATCCCCGTTTCAGGGTATCAGCCTTGGAGGTAGGTTCTTACATCCCCGTTTTAGGGCGGCAGCCTTGGAGGTAGGTTCTTACGTCCCCGTTTTAGATTGGCAGCCTGGGTGGTAGGTTCTTACATCCCCGTTTCAGGGTATCAGCCTTGGAGGTAGGTTCTTACATCCCCGTTTTAGGTTGGCAGCCTTGGAGGTAGGTTCTTACATTCCCGTTTTAGGTTGGCAGCCTGGGAGGTAGGTTCTTACATCCCCGTTTTAGGTTGGCAGCCTGGGTGGTAGGTTCTTACATCCCCGTTTTAGGTATTTTGCAGGCTGGGAGGTAGGTTCTTACATCCCCCTTTTAGGGTGGCAGCCTGGGATGTAGGTTCTTACATCCCCGATTTAGGGTGGCAGCCTGGGAGGTAGGTTCTAACTTCCCCGTTTTAGGGTTGCAACCTGGGAGGTAGGTTCTTATACCCCCGATTTAGGGTGGCAGCCTGGGAGGTAGGTTTTTATATCCCTGTTTTAGGTTGGCAGCCTGGGAGGTAGGTTCTTACATCCCCGTTTTAGGTTGGCAGCCTGGGAGGGAGGTTCTTACATCCCCGTTTTAGGTTGGCAGCCTGGGAGGGAGGTTCTTACATCCCCGTTTTAGGGTGTCAGCCTGGGAGTTAGGTTCTTACATCCCCGTTTTAGGTTGGCAGCCTGCGTGGTTACTAGGTTCTTACATCCCAGTTTTAGGTTGGCAGCCTGGGAGGGAGGTTTTACATCCCCGTTTTAGGTTGGCAGCCTGGGAGGTAGGTTCTTACATCCCCGTTTTAGGTTGGCAGCCTGGGGTGTAGATTCTTACATCCCCGTTTTAGGTTGGCAGCCTGGGTGGTAGGTTCTTACATCCCCGTTTTAGGGTGGCAGCATGGGAGGTAGGTTCTTACATCCCCGTTTTAGGTATATGCAGCCTAGGAGGTAGGTTCTTACTTCCCCGTTTTAGGGTTGCAACCTGGGAGGTACATGTATATTTTTACATCCCCCTTTTAGTGTTGCAGCCTGGGATGTAGGTTCTTACATTCCCGATTTAGGGTGGCAGCCTGGGAGTTAGGTTCTTACTTAACCGCTTTAGAGTGGCTGCCTGGGAGGTAGGTTTTTACTTCCCCGTTTTAGGGTGGCAGCCTGGGAGGTAGGTTCTTACATCCCCGTTTTAGGGTGGCAGCCTGGGAGGTATGTTCTTACATCCCCGTTTTAGGGTGGCAGCCTGCGAGGTAGGTTATTACATCCCTGTTTTAGGGTGGCAGCCTGGGAGGTAGGTTCGTACATCCCCGTTTTAGGTTGGCAGCCTTGGAGGTAGGTTCTTACTTCCTCGCTTTAGGGTGGCAGCCTGGGAGGTAGGTTCTTACTTCCTCGCTTAGGGTGGCAGCCTGGGAGGTAGGTTCTTACATCCCCGTTTTAGGTTGGCAGCCTGGGAGGTAGGTTCGTACATCCCCGTTTTAGGTTGGCAGCCTGGGAGGTAGGTTCTTACTTCCTCGCTTTAGGGTGGCAGCCTGGGAGGTAGGTTTTTACTTCCTCGCTTTAGGGTGGCAGCCTGGGAGGTAGGTTCTTACTTCCTCACTTTAGGGTGGCAGCCTGGGAGGTAGGTTCCTACATCCCCGTTTTAGGTATATGGCAGCCTGGGAGGTAGGTTCTTACATTCCCGTTTTAGGTTGGCAGCCTGGGAGGTAGGTTCTTACATCCCCGTTTTAGGTTGGCAGCCTGGGTGGTAGGTTCTTACATCCCCGTTTTAGGTATTTTGCAGGCTGGGAGGTAGGTTCTTACATCCCCCTTTTAGGGTGGCAGCCTGGGATGTAGGTTCTTACATCCCCGATTTAGGGTGGCAGCCTGGGAGGTAGGTTCTAACTTCCCCGTTTTAGGGTTGCAACCTGGGAGGTAGGTTCTTATACCCCCGATTTAGGGTGGCAGCCTGGGAGGTAGGTTTTTATATCCCTGTTTTAGGTTGGCAGCCTGGGAGGTAGGTTCTTACATCCCCGTTTTAGGTTGGCAGCCTGGGAGGGAGGTTCTTACATCCCCGTTTTAGGTTGGCAGCCTGGGAGGGAGGTTCTTACATCCCCGTTTTAGGGTGTCAGCCTGGGAGGTAGGTTCTTACATCCCCGTTTTAGGTTGGCAGCCTGCGTGGTTACTAGGTTCTTACATCCCAGTTTTAGGTTGGCAGCCTGGGAGGGAGGTTTTACATCCCCGTTTTAGGTTGGCAGCCTGGGAGGTAGGTTCTTACATCCCCGTTTTAGGTTGGCAGCCTGGGGGGTAGATTCTTACATCCCCGTTTTAGGTTGGCAGCCTGGGTGGTAGGTTCTTACATCCCCGTTTTAGGGTGGCAGCATGGGAGGTAGGTTCTTACATCCCCGTTTTAGGTATATGCAGCCTAGGAGGTAGGTTCTTACTTCCCCGTTTTAGGGTTGCAACCTGGGAGGTACATGTATATTTTTACATCCCCCTTTTAGTGTTGCAGCCTGGGATGTAGGTTCTTACATTCCCGATTTAGGGTGGCAGCCTGGGAGTTAGGTTCTTACTTAACCGCTTTAGAGTGGCTGCCTGGGAGGTAGGTTTTTACTTCCCCGTTTTAGGGTGGCAGCCTGGGAGGTAGGTTCTTACATCCCCGTTTTAGGGTGGCAGCCTGGGAGGTATGTTCTTACATCCCCGTTTTAGGGTGGCAGCCTGCGAGGTAGGTTATTACATCCCTGTTTTAGGGTGGCAGCCTGGGAGGTAGGTTCGTACATCCCCGTTTTAGGTTGGCAGCCTTCGAGGTAGGTTCTTACTTCCTCGCTTTAGGGTGGCAGCCTGGGAGTTAGGTTCTTACATCCCCGTTTTAGGTTGGCAGCCTGCGTGGTTACTAGGTTCTTACATCCCAGTTTTAGGTTGGCAGCCTGGGAGGGAGGTTTTACATCCCCGTTTTAGGTTGGCAGCCTGGGAGGTAGGTTCTTACATCCCCGTTTTAGGTTGGCAGCCTGGGAGGTAGGTTCGTATATCCCCGTTTTAGGTTGGCAGCCTGGGAGGTAGGTTCTTACTTCCTCGCTTTAGGGTGGCAGCCTGGGAGGTAGGTTTTTACTTCCTCGCTTTAGGGTGGCAGCCTGGGAGGTAGGTTCTTACTTCCTCACTTTAGGGTGGCAGCCTGGGAGGTAGGTTCCTACATCCCCGTTTTAGGTATATGGCAGCCTGGGAGGTAGGTTCTTACTTCCCCGTTTAAGGGTGGCAGCCTGGGAGGTATGTCCTTATTTCCCCGTTTTATGGTATCAGCCTGATAAATAAGTTCTTACATCCTCGTTTTAGGGTGGCAGCCTCAGAGGTATGTTCTTACATCCCCGTTTTAGGGTGGCAGCCTGTTAGGTAGGTTATTACATGCCCGTTTCAGGGTGGCAGCATGTGAGGTAGGTGTGATCTCATCATCAAACATCAAACAATGTTCTCCACAACAATTACGCTAAATTCATAAAGGTTTTTAATAGTTATACTTGATGTGAGGTCTGCTGTAATACTGAATCTTGAGGAAATTGTGTATTGCAGAACATGATTCTCCTCTATCACCTATTACTGACACGTGCTATTGAAGTTGTGAACAGAATTGAAGGAAATGAAGCAAGAATAATGCGTAATTGCCCATTCAGTGAGGTACATACGTGAAACAAACAAAAAATGTTCTAGGAAAAAAAGAAAAGGTAAGTGTAATGTCTTGATTACACAAATTGAAAGAACTTTTTCCTGAACACGATTATCCATTGGGGAAATGAAAAAAAAAAAGATTGTCTTGTTCGTGCTATGAATGTTGTTCTTCACCATCCTTATTACTTGTATCAAATTGCCTGTAACAATATTCTTTTACCATGTTTTGACACAAAAGGTCATATGTTTTCTTTGAATTACCATTTTCTATGTCATAGTAGCTATGGGAACGGTAACTTATTACATCAACACTGATAAACTGCATGGAATATTTCCCGCCACGTTCTAAAGTTACTTGTTTAAAAACGTATATTTTAGTTGTGTAACCTAAGTTATCGTGTGTGATGGTATTTTAGAAAATCATGCCTACTTATTCTTACTTTTTATGTTACCGTGCGTCAGAAAGCCAAGAAAAAGTCGCACGTCCTGATTTTACATGAGGACTTAGAATAAACGGAAAAATATCCTTTGAACGTTCGAAATCTAAACTTTTGTATCTACTTTTTGTGTGCGTGTGACTGTATGTGTGTTGTTGTTGTTGTGTTTGTTCACTTATATCCCTCACACTGGGATTGTAATGTATTCTTTCGGATTATGTCCCTGTAAATCTGTTTCACCTTCAGTAGCACTCGCCACGGAGCTTTAAGATGCAGGAATCATGTTCTGCATTATGGACATTTCTGAGAAATATAGGCAGAATAGCTTTAATTCCGTCAAGATAGAGGGTTTGATTGGGTAGAGTTCTCTTCTATGTGTGTGTGTGTGTGTGTGTGTGCTTCAAAAAGCAATGACATGATATAACACACACACACACGCACACACTGAAAATATTTCCTAATGAAATTTTCATTCAGCTTAACTTCATCAGCAAACGATATAAAGATTAGGTAGCCCTATATCATTACATTGAAAGAAATTAGACTTGAGGCGGACGTTGCTCTCGATCTTGTTCT
The DNA here is from genome assembly GCF_964275005.1 of Diadema setosum. Classification (NCBI taxonomy): domain Eukaryota; kingdom Metazoa; phylum Echinodermata; class Echinoidea; order Diadematoida; family Diadematidae; genus Diadema; species Diadema setosum. Next base: position 42,122,637 of record NC_092690.1, on the reverse strand, counting down.
CTCTTTTAATCGAGCTTTTGGTCTGTCATCAGGCCTCTATCAGGCTCTACCAAAAGAACAATAATAATATCTAAATGGCATAATGTGCCGTGATAAATAACGTAATGTCGCATAATATCAATCTTCTTAAGAATTCCCTTTATAAAAAGCAAATCTGTTATCTAATTCAATACAAAAATACAATCTTTCATCAGATCATTTCAGCAACAGAAATATATTATGTATCAAAAAATGAGGAAGAAATAAATGATAAATTCAATTCCTTCGTGTATATCAAGCTTCTGAAATATAATAATCATACCATTTGCCTTCATTTTAAGCATGATTACAAACAATATGTAATATATTCATATATGTCTGTATGAAGAGTTTGTTCGCAAAAACCGATAAGTCCATTTTTGAAGATTCTGAAGTACGGTCTCTGTCATAAAGTACAAAATAATGCCTTTTAAATGACATATTGGTTACTACATATAAAGGTACATTTTTTAAGTTATGGTCAAAAGAAGCAGAAATTTTCTTACTATTCTCTTTATTTTTCTTTACCTTTAATCGCAAATATCTCCATTTGACAAATATGGACTTAGCGGTTTTTGCAAACAAACTCTTCGTATGCAATGCACACATGATATGTTGGTGTAACTCATGTTGACTGTTCCAGGACACACCAGCCGAGTCTAGAGAAATGAACAAGCCCTGTGTGGTTCTGGACTTCTTTGACTACCATGATGTCTGGCACTTCTTGTCAGCCGCAGCCTTATTCTTGTCTTTTGTGGTAAGTCCATCAAGAATGAAAACTTTCGGGGATCAAGGAAAGTACTTTGTTACTATTTCTGTCAAGAAATCCACATACTTGCTCTTACTATAGCATTTAAGTTGTGTTTGATCAAGGAATGTGCTATGCAACTCATGAATCTAAGAAATCCATTTAATCGTGGCTGTAAGATATTGAAAAGCTTGTAATTCATTTTCTCACTTCTCCATTTTTTTTTTTGGGGGGGGGGGGTCAAATTAGAAAAAAAAATGTCCTATACTGCAGCATTTTTTTCCATGTTATCATCCCATGGCTCACACAGCTTTAACATGCCAGTGACTCGCGCATCTTAAATCGATAATGTTGATACAGCTGTATCATAGAATGTGTGCTCTGCAGTGTAGTTACAAAGTCGTATTTTAATTAGATAAAATTGAATTGTTTCTTTCAATGGATTGATGATTATTGTGTCATTAAAATATCTGAACTACGGACTTTTTTTCATTTGTTTTCTCTCTTTTAGTCTATTCTCTACATGGATGATGACTTGAAAGATCTTCCGAGAACAAAAATTAGAGTGTTTTAAAATCACAGAGGAGATCAAAGTGCGAAGGAAGGACCATACCGCACTAAGCATTCCTTCTCAGCTTGTTGTCCTACTTCATCCAAAACTTTACCCAAGTTGCTTGGAGGAATAAAGCTGTCTGTTTGTTTGTTTGTTTGTTTGTGTTTTTTTTTACTTTAGCAGCTGTCACGTTATCAAATTTGAAAGACTCTCTATATATTAAGAAGCAAACTTTCTCACCTAATGAATATGCATTACTTATGAATTTAAGTTTAAAAGAACAAATTTATAGCCTTATGTTGTATTTGTTGTTCTTGAGTGGATCCGTGTTTTTTATTTACAGCTGCCAATTCATTTTCACTGAAGAAAATATTTGGTGTATCTTGGAGAAAACACAATGTTTGGTATGAAGGTGTGCTGACAGACGGCCTTGAATCTCTCTAATCAGTCTACGTATTAAAATACATGTAGTGTACGATTCACTTACAAAGAGCGTTATCCTGTGATGATGGTTTAGATAGCATTTCTGTCATCGGACCTGGGCCTAGTTGTCCCACTCTTTTTTTTTCAAAGATTATTGAATTAAATTTAAAAAAAAAATATATATATATATATATATATATATATCTCATTTCATATCACATCATATTACAGTTGTTTCATACAGTATGACTATTATGTGATATTGTATTATATTTTATTTTATTTTATTTTATTATACCATAGTCAGATAGCAGAATCAAATTAGTTCTCTCAACTGAACCGAACTTTTGAACAAACAGATGAACAGGTGAGGTGCGATATCAACAGTGTATTTCGTCATTTTTGTGTGTCATTTATCAGCTTCTCTCTACTTTCTATAAAAGTGTAACTTTCTGAGTCTTCACACTCACAGCTGTATGTCGTACAGAGATTAGCCATTGAGATACCTAATATAAAACATATACCTAATGCCTATCGATTTTAAAGTATTAAAGATTCCACACAATTTTCTACAAATATGAGAACGTTCATTCAGTGTAGAATACGGGGAAAATATTGTTTTTTTGAAGGGGTTTCACATTGTACAGTAGCTGTATGCCTAGTCTTATCGTGTAGTTTATAACTTTTATATTAGAAAATGGAGGAAATTGCTTATTTGTAGGTGCAGGGAAGGTAGAACGCCTGTATATAGACATCAGTTTATTGCATTTTGATAAGATATATAAGAGATACATACTAGCAAGCGACATATTATTAGAATGAGGGTTTGTGAAGATCGGAGCAGGAGGTTTATGTTGTAATGATATATTTGAACAACTTGATAAAATACTGCATATTGAATGTTACTTTCAGTCCAGTCACTGTCCTGATGGCATGCCACTGTATGAGTGTAAGCCAGTAATGAGCAAACAAACCAGGGTTTGAATTGGCCGCTTGCGAAGCCCATTAGATATGGCATGTTGGTGTCATCTTGGATTCCTGACTCAGCCAAATAAGTGTTATGTCTTGCGGACAGCATTTGAGTTCTTTTCCCAAAGATCCTAAATCCACTTTATCTTTAATAAAAGGGGCTTTTTGAGAAAAGCGTACTAACCTTTAGTAGTTTCATACAGTGAAATTAAAATTAAAATTACAAATAACAGGTGATCTTCGTACTTTAAGATGTATGAAACTTGCATATGTAAATATCTATTTTAGTGCTAACACAGAAAAAAAAAAAAAACCTGTATCGATGTAGTTATGTATTAGCTTATTTAGACGTGTACACGCTGCTATACATCAAAATACTTGACACCTATGCCGCCTTATATAAGTTTAATTTCAATCATTTCCTCCTTTTTTTCCATTTCGTACCTTTACTTAGTACCAAATTATAGCTGGGAATATGGAGTGTATGCATTTGTTATATTGTGCAAACATATGCACATGTACTATGAAATATGTCCGTACAATTTATGCACGTAACTAGTGACAGGTTGACTCACTATCTATCAGCCCAATAAGAATGTCAAATCCATGGCGGCATGGCTGATTATATGAAGATATCCAACAAGGAGCATAATGCAAATTACGATCACAGAAAATGCAAGTGACTTTTCTCTATGCATGGTTCTAGCAAAAACTTATTTTTTCTTTCACGCATCTTATTTCGATGCTCATCAACAAAATATCGTGCTCTTATAACGAATACTTATGCGAAGAGACGAATCTGTCGTCGTTTCACATTACCTAAAATTATCAAGCATTTTTTTTTCTTCAGCTAGTGACGGGAAACATTTAAAAATTAAAAATCCTCCTTTACTCCTTTAATAACATTTTGTCAGATTGCATAAAAAAAAAACTTATTTTCTATGAGGCCTATCGATTATGTACCCATGCAGTATTTCGTAATGTTGTCCTATAAAAGAAGAATAATGTGTATAATTGCTCCTTTGATAAGAATAGCAATTCCGTATAGCTTTGGCATAAATTTGAATCACCTGAATACTTTTATAAACTTAAAGGGATACATAGATTATGAAGATATAAGTATCGTTTGCTCTAACGAAGCAAGGAACTTGACAAGAGACTTTTGGAGGAGAGTTCTTAGAGAGTCTTTGGAAAGAGTTTTAGGGAAGTCATCGTGTTGTCAGCTAGATAAGTTTGTAACAACTCGTGTCGACAATGTGTGTCAACGGAAAGTATGTACCAATGAACTAGCAGTTCGCCCGGAAATACTCTTCTTCACTAGTCTTGAACTCCGTGTTGTACTTCTCTCATACGCTTGTCATAGTGATGGTAAATTGCTTGAATGTACTTGCATTCTTACAAGTAACTCTCTTCCATTGTGGAAAATTTTCCGATTGGGGGCATTATTTCCAACTTGGCCAATATCCTGCAAAATCCCTAATATAGTCAACTCGTATTTTCCGGAAACAACATTCATGTTACAAGGAATCTTAATGTTGATATACATTTATTTATTAAAGTTTCAGTTCTTGGATACGGCCAAGACTTTTCTTGATATTATGTCCTCATGATTTTTATTCCTTATAACAAACCCAACTCAAGTAGGTTATCATTAAGCATTTCTTTTTAAATTCAACCCAATTGTTTCGTCAGTACCATCTGACAAAGTTGCAACAGGTTTTTTTTTTTTTTTTTTAACTACAGGTAGTCAGTTTGTTTGGGGTTTTTTTTTTTACAGGTAGTATGTAGTGTATAGCTGACACTGATGTAACTTTTTTAAAAGTGTGTTCCACAAGTTAGGAAAATAAGTGAGTGGTTGTAAAAGATTCCAAAGCCTTCCGTGGATATCTAAGTCCGTGCTACAACAAAATTAACCATCAAAATAATTTCTATTATGATGATTGAATTTAATGTGCTGGGGAATCCCTCTGTAAATATATTTCAAATAAAAATTTCTTAATCAATTAATGTTACGTGTGGAAAACGTAAATAATTTGCTAATATTGTTTGTTTGTTTGTTTGGTTGGTTGGTTGGTTGGTTGGTTGGTTTATTTCTGCATTTTCTTTCTCCGAAAACAGAATGAAACAGATAACATACAAATCAATACACAAAAAAAAATGAAAATACCATCTGGTTAACAACATCAGTCTGAAGTGACATATGAATCAAAATAACATATTAAGGCATACTGTATCTATTAACAAAGGAGAAATCAATACAGGGGACCGTCATCATAAGCAGAGCTTAACATGGATAAGGCCCTATCTGAATATGTGATACCAATATAAGACAACACTTGTTATATATATATACTCATAAAACATTTTGCTAGAGAAAATAACAGAAAAGAAAAATAGTGACTTGGCGCTTTAAAACAAGAAAAAACAGCACGCAGCACCATTGACTACTGCATGGTATAGTAGACAATAAAAGTGTAGGTGTGTGCGAGTGACAGTGGGTCGTGTGTGCAGGTGACAGTGCAAGAAAGAATAAAGGCTGTAGCATACCTATTTTTGGGGTAAGGTATGCGCTTTACTGAATGTATGCAATATCATTATCAAGGAAAGGAACGGGAGGGAATAGAAAAAATCGAAAAAAGAAACACTTTGCATGGATCAGGGCTGACTGAGACTTCAGGAAAAAAAGAAAAAATACATCGATCAAAGACTACTAACTGGAGACATATTTCAATGATAAACACTTTTTTAAATGAGCTTGACAGGAAAAAAGTGAAGTACACTGCTTTAACTGATCAGGTAGGTTATTCCAGACATCGGGACCGTAATGTCTAACTGATTTCTAGGCTAAAACAGTTTTGGGGTTTACAAGGTGAAAGTTTGTCGAACGGTGAGTTGGATATGTGTGTATATTCGAATTGAAGTGAAAAATATTATGAAATAAAAAGGGAAGTTGATTTGTTGCGTACTTGTACATAAATATACCTGTTTGTAAAATGTGGATGTCCTGAAGCTTCAAAGTATGCAAACGATGAAATAAAGGATCTTTATGAGATAAATATGTGGCATTAGTAATAATGCGAATAGCACGCTTTTGGAGTAAATACAATAAATTCAGTTTAGTAATAATACAATTTCCCCATACAATATTTGAATACAATATATGAGGCAAAATTAAAGAATTATATAAAATAATCAGGGATCGTTCTGATAAGAGATCTTTCAACTTCCAGAGTTCGCCAATATTTCTTGATAGGGTCCTTTGTGGACAGGATATATGTTCGTTCCATGTCAAATGAGAATCGATTGTTATGCCTAAAAATCTAATAACCTGTTTCTCGCAAAGAGAAAACCCATCAATTGATATATTGACATTAAGATTCTGTGAGTAGAGTTTTCTAAAATGAACAAGATTTGTCTTGCTACCATTCAAAGATAACTTGTTTGATTTAAACCAATTCAATATATTCAATAATTCAGTGTTCAAACGATTAACAAGGGTCCCTATATCATAATCTGATGTAATAATGGGTATATCATCAGCAAAAAGTATAAAATTCAAAGATGGAGAAGAACTTATAATATCATTTATATAAATGTTAAACAACAGAGGTCCTAAAATTGAGCCTTGATGTACCCCACATTTAATATCAAGTTTCTGTGATTCATAAGACTGAAAACTAACATACTGTTGACGGTTTTGCAAATAATTTATAAACCAGAGCAGAGCTTAACCTCGTACTCCATACGCATTAAGTTTATGTATCAATACTTCATGGTCGATGGTGTCGAATGCTTTCGACAAATCCATGTATATACCTATAACATGCTTCTTATCAGCAAAAGCTTCAATTATTTTATCACACACGTGAGCTATTGCATGATCAGTAGAATATCCGCTTCTAAATCAAAATTGATGGGGTATCAATAAATCATTGGTTTGTAAAAACTGATGTAACCTTTTATACACATTTTTTTTTCAAGAAATTTGGATATACTTGGTAATAATGAAATTGGTCTATAATTAGTCATTGATTTAAAGTCATCTTTTTTTATGAATAGAAATAACTTTTGCAAGTTTGAATGAGTTCGGAAAAATGCCTGTTGAAAAAGACATATAAAATACGTGAGTTAGGGGGTTTGCAATGTAAAAAAAAAATGATTTGTTTCAATAAATGAACACTAAGACCATCATGCCCAGTCGATTTAGTTGTTTTCAGATTCTGGACAACATTGATTATTTCATGATCATTGGTAGGCGTGAGAAATAATGAACTTTCACAAGGATTGGGTAAATAATCAGTAAAATGTGTATTACATGAATTCATATTAGAAGCTAAACTAGGACCAACATTTATAAACTAATCATTAAATGAGTTGGCAATTGTGGTAAAATCAGTAATTTCCTCATTGTCAATGATGATAGAGTTGGTAGTTTCTTTTACCGTCTTTCCCATAAGAGCATTGACAGTTTTCCACAATAAAAAAATATTATCCTTATTTTTTTCTATATTAGTTGAATAATACAATTTTCGGGACAATCTTATTACTGGTGTTAATTGATTTCTATATTTGCGGTATTTCATAAATAAATTATTACTTTGATTCTTTATTGTTTGCTTATATAACTTACTACGGGTTGATATAGACCACATAATATCTTTGGTAATCCAGGGTTGTCTATTTTTGTTTAAAGGTTTCCGTTTACCCAAAGGAATATTTTTCTGATAATATTACAATAACCTGCTGATAAATTTTTCATAAGCAGTATCAGCATTGCCTTTATCAAATACATCGCCCCATTCTTCCTGCGCTAAATCAAATATCAAAGAATTAATATTACTTTCTGTTTCCTTATAATACATTTGAGATTTTTTATTATCAAAATATTGTTTTATTTGCAAAAAAAAAAAAACTATTATTGATGATAAAAACAGGTAAATGATCGGATATACCATAATAAAATATATCATTAGTAAATTCTGTGTTTATTACATTTCAAATATATTATCAATAAGAGTTTTTGATGTAGAAATTCTTGTTGGTATGTGGTTGATATGTGGTTGAAATAAATAAGCTGCCAATAAACTTAGCAACTGCATTGTATGATTATCAGTATTATTTAAAAGATCAATGTTAAAATCTCCCATTATAGAATTGTCTTTCTTTTCCTGAGAAATAATACTCAAAATTTGATCAAAACTTTCTAAAAAACAATGTTATTTCTTGGGGACCTATATATATTACCTATTATAGGTTTTCCCGATCAATTTCATTCTTTTGTCACTCAAATTCATTAATGTGCGTTCAAATTCACACAGCGCACGCACGCGAAAATATTCGGGCATTCAAATTCAGAATCCGAGCGATCAATTTCATTTTTGGGCGTTCTATTTCGTTTTCTTGAAATAAAATTCACGATTGGGCATTCAATTTCAAAATGCGAGCACCGACTTTCCTACTCGTGCATTCAAATTCATGCGACAGTCATGTGATAGTCCCAATGAGCTTGTTTGGAGCGTTCAAATTATTTTTAGGCGATCAAGTTCCTACTTCACGCAATCAATATTATCTAGCGAGGAAAATGGAGTACACTCTTAAGAAAGGAAAAAGGGCCAACACAACCAATGAAGGCTTGCATATAGTGTAATTATGATTGTTTACAAGTTCTACATTGTTCGCTGTTCATGTATTCTTTGTTTTTCATCTCAATAAATTTCAAATTGTAATGTCCAATCAGCAGTGCATCCAAATAACACAACGTTAATTCAGTCATATTTATTGATGATACTGCATGTTGACAATGCCCCAGCACCAACTACATAATGACAATTCATCATTTTAAAGACAAACTGACACACAATGATCTCACATATCCCGCAAAAGTAAATCAATAAGACGGCAATACACAACAAACCAAACGTATAAAAGGTTTATGTATCAGTTTCAATATAATCGAAATTGATTTTTTTTCCCTCGAAAGTGTCAACCAACCTTCCGTATAATGCTCGTCTGTAGGCCTATACAGTGCCTAATGTTTGTTTGTTTGTTTGTTTAATTTTCCATCAAAGAAGATGGCTGGATAACCAATATTCAGCTGCAATAGCTGGTCTTCCATATGGGGTCCAGTTAGATGTTCTGCTCTTTGCGATGAATAACAAAATGAAGTGGGATCTGTCACGTGCATGAGTTGTGACTCTCTACTACACAAATGAGTCCTCCATTTTATGTCCAATCCGACGGACATGTGCCAGCAAAATTATTCCTTTTTGCTAAGCGCGAGTTCAAAATTGTCAATGAACAGGTGGACCTCTACTGCAAAATAAATAATCATCATGGATCCCAAATTATTCAAAGCCAAATGAGAAACACATGCTTACACGGCCCAAACTAACTAAATTGAATGCAGTTATTTGGAACATGGTTGCCTATTCACGAATTTGAATGACCGACGAGATTCCGTCGCCAGCTTGACATGAATTTGAATGTTCATTGATGAAATGCGTGCTCCTCTCTAAATTTGAATGCTCCGATAGTGAATTTGAATGTTCCGATAGTGAATTTGAATGCTCCGACACTGAATTTGAATGCTCGGATAATGAATTCGAATGACCGGATTTTGAATTTGATTGCTGATTCAGTGCTGCGAGCGTGAAATGCGTGAAATCGAATGCTCGGAATAGGAACTTGAATGACAAAAGTATGAAATTGACTGGGAAAACCTATATTATATTTTTTGCTTTACTGTTCAAAATTTCAACAAAAATATCTTCCGTACCCTCGATATGAAAGTCATGCCTGACTTTTATATCAATGTTATTTTTAATGTAGAAAGCGACCCCACCTCCCTTACCCAAGTAACGATCAGAACGATACATTCGATAATGCTCTAAATTAAATATTGGTGGTGAATTTGTATTAAGCCAAGTTTCTGATATACCAATTATACTAAATTGAACATTTTGTAAAGAGGAAAGAAATGATTCTACAGAATCAAAATTCTTATTTAACTCTTTATGTGCCACGTTCGCACCTCCGACTCAGTCGACGGCGTGCCAACTTCGCATATTCTGCTCAACAAACAAAGCTGCCAAGACCGATCGATAAACCGCTAATTACTGCTAATCCCGCGGCACAATGAAAGCGTTTCTTGTGCTTATGTTCCTCTCATATACGGCTTGCATTCTATGTGGTGATCGACTATCAAGCGATGTTCCCAACTAGATTTGCTCGAACATTCTAAGTTTCTGTCACGGTTTAATGTGCAAAAGTCATGCCTTTACAGTAATGCAGCAACTGGTCATTCAAAAGAAAATTGAAAATAGAGTCGTTATACAATTTATATCGAAAAAAAGCTTGGCATTCCTCTTTAACTGTGCCTACTATTATGCACGTCTTAACAGAAATTTGTAGAAGTTACACAAATTGGAAAAACAGAATTCTTTCTCAAAGCATGACTACCTTCGTGTCTCAGAATAACGTGGCACACAGGGGGTTTCCACCCTGGCACATAAAGAGTTAAACTTCTGGCATTGATGTGAAGAAGACTAAACAAATAAAAAAAAAATGATTGAAATTTATTTTGTTTTATCAATGTATTAAACTCGGCAGTTGTGTAATAATCACTTTCGGAGTCATTCAAACTTTGATCATCAAAGATCATACCATGAGGGATTATTGTCGGTGTGGGGGTATGAGTAGAAACTGAAGGGTCGTGGGAAGAGTTTTTAGTGCAAGTGCAGGTGTATGTGTGTGCATGTGCGCTGAGCGTGCGTGCGTGTGTATTCATCTTGAGTGATTGTGATAAAGAGTGCAGCGTCTAAATTATTTACTTGAAACTAGAGTCACCGTATACAGAACTAGAAAAATATACAATGTCTGGAATATGCGGGAAGAATTAATGGAAAAAAAAACTACAACAGCATTTGGCAGTCTGCCAGGGGTACCAAAATGGATGATTATATACAGCAAATATCATCTAAATGATTACTTTTTATATATTTACGAGAAAAAGAACCGTAAAGGGATTGCGTAGAGAATCACGATACATACAAACAGATGTAACTATATCAACCATGTCATTATCAAAGACAATGACTATGTAACGATATACCTGTAAAATCATATGTACACAAACTTCAAACTATTATTACAATTTTACTTTTAAACTTTATATAAACCAATGATACAAATGAGGTGGTAAGTTTCATCAGAAATAAGGTAACATAGAGATTAATCAAGTTTGGGAGCTGTCACATTACTCTAGATCAGAGCCGGGCGGAGTGATCACAGTAGAGCAGCGTGATTAAAAACAAAACACAACTGTTTCATTACTAATGATTTGAGGAGCAAATAAAAGGAGTGAAAATAAGTTGAATGTGAGTGTGTGAAAAACTTCGGAATAATAAGCACGTTATCACCTGAGAATCGGTTTTTCGTTCGTAATGACACGTGAATAAGTAACCATGATAATATGAGAAAATTGCCAAGTGGAAAAACCGCGAGTTTCATTGAACCCAGAGTGATTGAGCAAGAAGATGACAGGAGCAGGGACATTGGTGTAAAGACTAAAGAAATCGAGCTGGTATAACAATCTCAGCTCTGGAGAGGACGTGTACAAAAGAATGGAATTTGACAGCAAATAGCCTTTTGTGTAGTACTGAAATTATTGTGAGACTTTACAAAACCGAATGAGCTAACAGTATACAACTTAATACGGTTAATGAAACTTAGAGAAACTTGGTGGGCTTAAAATCATTGGACAAGGGTCGTCGTACTGGACTAAAATTCCTGTGCATATTTTTTTATCATCTTTCACAACAAAAAAAAAACAGTTTTATCAAACTTATGGCAGTTAAACCAAATTGGTGTTTGCAGCACCAGGGATAGAATAAATGCATTAACATATTCATGCATAAACATGCTGTCTTTAAACACTGTGAAAGTGCTAGTTGTTTCATTACCCTCTCTTAATAGAGGGACACACACACACAAAAAAAAAATGAAACAGAACCTGGCTGCACATACAGTTGTATATTCGGATATAATGTGGAATGACGATCGAGTCGTCGCCTTAGGATCGGCATATTGCTACGTGGCATTAAACAACATACTGAGTTAATCTGAATTATTATTAAGAATATATCGTAATTTTTTATGCTTTCTTTTACAATCAATAATTTTTTTTTTTGTGGATAGAAATAAAGAATCAGGATTGGGCACTTTTAGTTTATAAAAAAAAGAAATAAAAAAGGAGTTTCGAGTTAATGCCACTATGGGGATATTTTGAGCGAACTCAGACAGAAATTATAGGGGAAAAAAAGGAGCTACAGATTTTGCATATCTCTTTGGGATCATCTACAGTATCACTAAAACTTCTTTTCAACATTTTAATTCTTTTCTTGAGCTTTTTCAAAACATTATTCATAACTTTCAATGTATTTTGCATATCACATGAAAATAAGTAAAGATGCTTTTAATAGTATTGCTTTCTTTGCTAACCGTTTGCATTTGGCTGCGCCATTTACTTGTTATCAAGGTTTATTGTTTCTTTCCCTCACGGAAGTTTAAGGGTTTTCCTCTATTTGAATGTCTTATTTGAAATCAAAAGGACTGTACAGTACTGGCTGAGGTGATGATTCAGCTTGTAAAGTTTTGCGAGATATTTAGGAACCGCTCTATGAAAATGTGTTAAGAGCATACAATTGTAAGGGCTATCAAAAGTTTATTTGATGAAAATTGGTTTTTGAAATGACTGAGATATCTAAAAACAAGAGAAAAAAAAACACAAAGAGACCCTAATTTAAATTAAATTCAATTCAAAATTATTTTATTTCCATATAAAGTAAAGAAAAGCAATATACATAACGCTTGCGACATGAATACATAAGTTCTAAAGGAACTTTCAATAACGTAATTTTCAACAAAACATGAATACAAGTGTCATAATGATGTCAACTCTGGTTTGGATAAATAAACAAGTAAGCAATACAATCTTAATTTATAACTTTACATGGAAATAATAAAAGACGTAGCCTGTCAATGTTATTAGGACCTTTTGTTTTGTATATCTAGCACGTTCAAGGCCAATTTTCAATAAGCGTTGAATCAGGTATCCTATCATGTACATGCAAGTGTTCCATTATTGTGACAGTAACATTATCAAATGGAGGAAGCATATTATATAGGGAATGATATTAAATACACATATATAAGTATAAACATATATATATATATATATATATATATATATATATATATTGCGAGAGGATGAAGCGTTCAACGAACGTAGCTAGTTCAGCGTGTTTATTACCAGGTTTTCGGTCTTTTCTTGAGACCTTCAAGGCTGTAACAAATACAAGTCACTGGCATGCATATAACAACATGGCTGCAGCCGTAAGCTTTATAAGTCTAACTAGCGTGTGCATCACCCTATTAAATGTAATATCAACGCTAAATGTAATATCGACCCTAAATGTGATACACCTTAACCCTAAATGTAATAACAACCCTAAATGTAATACATTCTAACGCTAAATGTAATAATCGAGTCAACCCTAAATGTAATACGTGTCAACCCTAAATGTAATACATGTCAACCCGAAACGTAATATCGACCCTAAATGTAATACATCTTAACCTTAAATGTAATATCTACCCTAAATGTAATACATCTTAACCCTAAATGTAATATAGACCCTAAATGTAATACATCTTAACCGTAAGTGTAATATCAACCCTAAATGTAATACATCTTAACCCTAAATGTAATATCAACCCTAAATGTAATACATCTTAACGCTAAAGGTAATAACGACCCTAAATGTAATACACCTTAACCCTAAATGTAATAACCACCCTTATTGCAATACATTTCAGCCCTTGATGTAATATCGACCCTAAATGTAATACATCTTAAGGCTAAATGTAATATCGACCCTAAATGTAATACATCTTAACGCTAAATGTAATAACAATCCTAAGTGTAATTCATGTCAACCCTATCAAATGTAATACATTTTAATGCTTAACCCTATAAAGCCCAAGGGGGGCACATTGTGCCCCCCCCCCCCACCATATTTTCGTTTGCCACTCCCACACCCTTTACTCGATTTCAACCAAATTTGGAGACTTTTCCTAGAATCTTATTGCAAACATTTTGATATATAATTTAGCCATGTCCGATATTGCTGGTTGCCATGGCAACCGTAAACTGACAACCATGTTCGTCAGATTTTGCATGATTTTCTGTTCCAATTTCAGTTAACAGTATAATAATGGATGAAATGGGGGATTTTCTTGGCTGTAATTTGCTGAAGGACCAAAATGTGAAGTAATAATGGTTGTGAATTACCCTGAAATGCTCTTTGTATTATTTCCTTTATTTTTCCACGACATAGGCATCAAACAATAGATATAATACAGAAATAATTGAAAATACAGCATTTTTCAAAGACTACCCTTTTATTCTGGGTTATATTCACACAAGCTTTGCCTGTGATATCATTTGTTTATCATATGTGACCCGCTACAACAAAATGACCCTAAAGTCGGACGAGGTCGATTATTTGAAAATTGCATGATATAATCCCCTAATCTTTCTGTTTTAAGTTGATATATAACACATTTTATAAAAATAATCGGCTGCGGAGGTATCGATGCTTAAAAGAGAGCATGTCGAGACGTCTGGAAAAGCACTGTTTCGAGAAAAGCGCCCTAAAAGTCTTCCTTTCGACGCAAACACGATCAAGGGACACGCAAGTCAGTTTTCACCCCTGGACAATAGAAGGTAAGCCCTAGCAACCCCCGAAGAGTTCATTCATCCCTTACGAAAAAGTCATGTGGTACTCCTGTGGTAATTACCACAGGACGGTACCACAGGACAGTACCACAGGAAAGTACCACAGGACAGTACAACAGAGCAGTACCACGGGAATTGTCCTGTGGTATTTTGGGACATACCACAGGACAGTACCACAGGAATTCCTGTGGTATTTTGGGACGTACCACAGGGCAGTACCACAGGAAAGTACCACAGGACCGGTACCACAGGACAGTACCACAGGAATTCCTGTGGTATTTTGGGACGTACCACAGAACAGTACCACAGGAACTGTCCTGTGGTATTTTGGGACAGTACCACAGGACAGTACCACAGGTTGATCATTACCACACAGCATTACCACAGGGCAGTACCACACAGCATTTCCATGGTACCACAGGAGAGTGCCACACAGGATAGATCGAAAAAAAAAAATCTGGGAGACTTTTAGCCACATTTCAAGGAATATTTCTGATAGGTGAGTGATGGATTTTAGGACAAACATGGCCCTACTTAATAACCTGTCCTACTCCTCACATATAACCTCAAACGAGAGTCTAATAGCCAAGTGCCAATCTAGTCCTATAATAGATCTATATAGTCATATTCTATTCCTAGGTAGCCATCGACCCTATCAGTACATATATATATGGCCGTCTATCCGTAAAGCATTAAGGCATGGTTACTAACTCGATTATACTTTATTATCAAGATATGAAATTACACTTTCATAACAATATCTATGATATTGGGAATAACATAACATAATTAGACAATCTTTCATAAAGTTCAAAGTAAGTTCCACCATTAATACTTTGACTTTTTAAGTCATATTTGTATTTTCTAAAATCTAGAGTGCTTTTTATGAATATTCATGAGCTATGTAAAAATTTGTACCACAGGAGTACCACAGGAGTACCAGTCCTTATGAAATTTCTCATGCTTTACATCAGCACTTTCACTAAATAGGTAATACTGTAGGAGTATAGGACAGGATAAGTAATGGCAAATCAATTGTTATAATTCACAGCATAACTCATCTATCAATTAATTGAGGAATATCAATATGTGCTTTTTTGTTTGTATTTTTGTTATAAATTTCAGTTAATTCTGCCTTACAATTTTCCTGTGTGGTACTCCTGTGTGGTACTGCTGTTTGATATTCTCCTGATGTGATAGTCCTCTGGTATAAAATGTTAAGAAAAAAAAAAGAATATCCTGTAGCATTTTTCTGTGGTACTTACGAATTTAATTTGCTGTGTGGTACTTCTGTTTGGAATAGCACCATATTATGATTTTCCTGTGGGATTTTGGACAGTTCCTGTGGTACTCTCCTGTGGTATACATCGAAAATTACCACAGGAATTCCTGTCGTACTGTCCTGTGGTACGTCCCAACATTCCACAGGACAATTCGTGTGGTACTGTCCTGTGGTACGTCCCAAAATACCACAGGACAAGTCATGTGGTACTGTCCTGTGGTACTATCCTGTGGTACTTTCCAGTGGTATTGTCCTGTGGTACTGCCCTGTGGTACTGCCCTGTGGTACTGTCCTGTGGTACGTCCCAAAATACCACAGGACAAGTCGTGTGGTAATGTCCTGTGGTACTATCCTGTGGTACGTCCCAAATTACCACAGGACAAGTCGTGTGGTACTGTACTGTGGTACTATCCTGTGGTACTATCCTGTGGTACTGTCCTGTGGTACTGCCCTGTGGTACGTCCCAAAATACCACAGGACAAGTCGTGTGGTACTGTCCTGTGGTACTATCCTGTGGTACTGTCCTGTGGTACTGCCCTGTGGTATTTTCCTGTGGTACTGCCCTGTGGTACTGTCCTGCGGTACGTCCCAAAATACCACAGGACAAGTCGTGAGGTACTGTCCTGTGGTAATATCCTGTGGTACTGTCCTGTGGTACTGTCCTGTGGTATGTCCCAAAATACCACAGGACAATTCCTGTGGTACTGTCCTGTGGTATGTCCCAAAATACCACAGGACAAGTCGTGTGGTACTGTCCTGTGGTACTTTCCTGTGGTACTGCCCTGTGGTACTTTCCTGTGGTACTGTCCTGTGGTACGTCCCAAAATACCAAAGGACGAGTCGTGTGGTACTGTCCTGTGGTACTATCCTGTGGTACTTTCCTGTGGTACTGTCCTGTGGTACTGCCCTGTGGTACGTCCCAAAATACCACAGGACAAGTCGTGTGGTACTGTCCTGTGGTACTGTCCTGTGGTACTGTCCTGTGGTACTGCCCTGTGGTACTGTCCTGTGGTACGTCCCAAAATACCACAGGACAAGTTGTGAGGTACTGTCCTGTGGTACTATCCTGTGGTACGTCCCAAAATACCACAGGACAATTCCTGTGGTACTGTCCTGTGGTACTATCCTGTGGTACTTTCCTGTGGTACTGTCCTGTGGAACTGCCCTGTGGTACTGTCCTGTGGTACGTCCTAAAATACCACAGAACAAGTCGTGTGGTACTGTCATGTGGTACTATCCTGTGGTACTTTCCTGTTGTACTTTCCTGTGGTACGTCCCAAAATACCACAGGACAATTCATGTGGTACTGTCCTGTGGTACTGCTGTGTGGTATACATCCCAAAATACCACAGGACAATTTGTGTGTATACTGTCTTGTGGTACTGTCCTGTGGAACTTTCCTGTGGTAATGTCCTGTGGTACTGCCCTGTGGTACATCCCAGAGTACCACACGATCCTGTGACACACTGCCACACAGTTCCTGTGTTAACATATATTTGTGTGGTACATTGTGTGGTACCAACCAGTACCACAGGGAGTACCACATTTGCCTGTAAAACAGTACCACACAGTTCCTGTGGTAACATTATTTATGTGGTACATTGTGTGGTACTGACAAGTACTACAGGGAGTACCCTACAAGCCTGTGGTACAGTACCACACAGTTCCTGTGGTAACATTACAAGTGTGTGGTACATTGTGTGGTACCGACAAGTACCACAGGGAGTACCACAGGACTTTTTTTTCACCAACCAATCAGTGACCAGGATGTGAGAAGCGGCTGAGCATAGCGCACCCAGCCCGCACGTGCACCAGTCGACTGGGCAGTGTGCGAGCTTCAAGCTTCGGTTAGCAGCAAGCAGCAAACTGACCGATGAGATCACTCTGGTCGCTGTTAGGGGCGGAACCTATCTGTGGCGCTCAATCCAAATTTTCGAACCAGTTTCTGCTTCGTTGAAACGCCAAAAAACATGGCTCAGAAAAACGCTATTTTTTTATCTTTCCTTTGATCATTTTGCTTCAAAATTTCGACAGATGATAGAAGACATGTTAGCCTCCAATAATATATCAAAATCAGAAAATCGTAAGTTTTGACCAATTTTAATGCTCTGACTTCAAACTCGATTTTCACGGCTTCGACAGTGCGCGACTTTAGGACCTTTTTGTTGAAGTGGGTCACATATTATCAATCTGCAAACTCAAAATTTCAATATTTTAGAAATATGAAATGTGATACCAATATATGTACCCATTCCAAGCAATACATCATAGGTTTCATATATTTCTTTATATTGTAATGAATAGCGCCCCCACATGTTGACCTTGAGCAATTTCAACCATTACAAATTGTGAAGGTTGACTTGCTTTTCCTTTATGGTAAATATGAAAATGATTGATATAAAATAGAAACATATATACTGGGGATAAAGAAATACAAAGAAAAAACATGATTTTAGCGTATTTCCTATGTATTTCTTTATATTTTGGTAAATAGCGCCCTCAGTGGATGACCTTGTGAAATTTCAAATGTCGGGTCATGTAGAGTATGAGTTGCTCTACCCATCTGCCAAATATGACGGTCATACACCATATAATAAAGAAGTTATATAGGGGGGCACAATGTGCCCCCCCCCCCCCTTTGGGCCTGGAAGGGGTCAAAATAGCTTGGGCTTTATAGGGTTAATGTAATTGCGACCCTAACTTTAATACACCTCGTTATAGGGAGTGTAACCAACGCAAAATATCGGGCAAAAGGTCAGGAGGTAGGGGATATGACGCAACCTTCTATAGCATTCAAGAGCAGCAAGAGTTGCTTGGATTTGTTTTTGTTGTCTACCCAGGTAAAAAATCAAACAGTCTTACTAGTTCCTTTGTTTGCTGCAAAGTTAATTAGGTCCATGTGACATAGTTTTTAAATCTATTACCTTAATCATACAATCACACAAATATTTTGTTCAGACTTCGCTCAGTCTTGCAAAGAATTTTTGCTTTTTTTTTCTTTACCAACAAAACTGTAAACAATAGAGAACACTGAATGAAGATTTGAATACAAAATGTTTGCGTGATTGTATGATTCACATTAAAATTCAAACTTTATTTTCACTCTTTCTTTTCCAACAGAATGTACACGAAACAATATTATGAGTTTGACATGCCAGTAATAAAAAATACATAACCAGGCAGGATTAACAACATGTTCATGTCTACATGATACAAAAAAAAGATACATACACTCTATATACACTCTGCGAAAAAAAAAAGTGGATGTACCCACTCAAAAGACTAGATGCTTGTATCATATGGGTACCTCTGAGGGAAAGGGGGAAATAAGGGGGTGAAAAGCTTGCAACTACAAAGAGTGCGGGAAACTGGGAAAGTCGGGAATAGAGAAAAAAAGAAAGCAAAAGCGTGAAAATAGGGAACAAAAAACAGGGAAAAGAGGAAGAGAGAGAGGTATGATAAAGGTAATAGATTTAAAACTGTGTCACATCGACCTTATTAACTTTGCAGCAAACAAAGGAATGTTACTAATAATACTGTGTGAATTTTACGTGGGTAAATAACAAAAACAAATCTAAGCAACTATTGCTGCTTTTGAATGCTATAGAAGGTTGCGTCATATCCCCTACACCCTGACCTTTTGCCCGATATTCTGCGTTGATTACACTCCCTATAATGAGGTGAATTAAATTTAGGGTCATAATTACATTAAGAGGGTTGACATGAAATACATTTAGGATTGTTATTACATTTAGCGTTAAAATGTATTACATTTAGGGTTGTGATAATATTTAACGTTAAGATGTATTACATTTAGAGTCGATTTTACATTTAGGGTTGCTATTACATTTAGCGTTAAGATGTATTACATTTCGGGTCGATATTACATTTAGGGTTGAAATGCATTACATTTAGGGTTAAGGTGTATTACATTTAGGGTTGATATTACATTTAGGGTTAAGATGTATTACATTTAGGGTCGATATTACATTTAGGGTTAAGATGTATTACATTTAGGGTCGATATTACATTTAGGGTTAAGATGTATTACATTTAGGGTCGATATTACATTTAGGGTTAAGATGTATTACATTTTAGGGTCGATATTACATTTAGGGTTAAGGTGTATTACATTTAGGGTCGTTATTACATTTAGCGTTAAGATGTATTACATTTAGGGTCGATATTACATTTAGGGTTAAGATGTATTACATTTAGGGTCGATATTACATTTAGGGTTGACATGTATTACATTTAGGGTCGTTATTACATTTAGGGTTGTCTCTGGTTATTACATTTAGGGTTAAAGTGTATTACATTTAGGGTGACCCGATTACTACATTAAGCGTTAAAATGTATTACATTTAGGCTTAAGCTGTATTACACTTAGGGTCGATATTACATTTAGCGTTGATATTACATTTAAAGGTGATACAGCGTGAGTCTATTAGGATCATTTATCAAAGGGTTCATAGATGTTGTATAACACGATACGACAATAATGAAAATCAACCACTTCATATTATCGGTTACATTTCATTTGGGTATAACCATAGGGACTTTTCGATGGTGTTTACGTGGCCAAATTTCTAGTACAAAACATATGTTTTAATTTGCTACAGTCCACCCGTTACGTCCGCGGTGTTATCATCTATTTCGATTTTTAGTGCACGCCGTTCATGACGTACTGCTGACGTCATGACCCCCGTCCCCTCCAGGCGATTGGTGCGCCAAGCGATGACGTCATGCGCAGTTCCTTAAAATGACGTACCTCGACGTCCACGTCCAATGAGTGAAATCGAAAAGTCTCTACAATAATGTCAGGCTGAACATCCGCGTGTTATTGGTTATAAGAAATATGAGGGTATCATTATGCAACAATAATATAGATGATGACTGGTGGGGGAGGGAACATACGGAATGTTCCACCCGAAGGGTTTGAAATGCTAGTGAGAGAGGTAATAACTCCCGACACGAAGTCGAGGGACTTATAATTACTGTGCGCGCGCGGTCGTAGGCCTTCTGCCATTATTTTGTTACGTAAAAATGTTTTCCCATGTGAGAACATTACAAAGAATGTTCGCCCATGGGCGAACATAACGAATGTGCCTCCATCACGTGACTGTGTTTAGCCAATCACTAACTGGTACTTGACTAAACCCATCTAATATTGGCCAATGTTTGATATCCTCCTGTTGTATACTATAATGACGTAAATTTATATGTGTATTACATATTGGTGATTTTACTGAATATATGTAATATCAAACGAGAATAACCGCAGAAATTTCCTCAAGACTGGAAATAGTTTGACATGTTTTAACCAAACAGGGATATTGTCACATCTTAGTCAAAGTAAGGGAAACTTGATATGTCGAAATCTCCCATTCTACTTTACGCAGATTGTGTTTAACCCATGTCGTTTTTGTTTCGTGAAGGAAACACACAGATTCCCCCCGCAAACAACATCAGTTCACATTCCTCCATTGTATTGATAATACAAGTATGACAGGAGAAGTGCCACAAGCAATACCAGAATCGCTCCTAAGTACGGGAAGTCCGGAGTTATATGGCGCTCTCTGTATTTGATATTTTTTTCCGCGAGTTTAAGGCACTTCAAGAGTATTTCTAGAAACTGAACACTCCTTTCCGGGTCTTCTGTCGGTGTCTTACAGGAGTCATTGCTGCTGTAGTTGTCCACGATCCATATATTCTCCCTTGGAACATGCGTTCTCAAATGGAGCTTCTCTCTAAGCTTGTCGGTGGAATCAAGTCTGTGTTTGTGCGTCACCACGAGGGCGATGCGATGACCTGTGAACGGGAATTAGTCCAATAAACACTATGAGGTTCTTTAAGAGCTGACTCGTCTAGCATTCACAGACTCAGAACACAGGGTACTTTTACTGTATTGTGTCAAAGAGACGGACTATAATAACGTGGGCTTATTATTGTATAGCGCGCACAGAATTACACCAATTTATGATACAAAACCAAGCCCATTCTGAAAGGAAAAGAAAATATAATCTCTACCTATTTAGCATCAAGTTGAATCAGTCTCTATTCCTAAATGTAGAAGCTCATGATGATAACGCATTACATAGCTGCTGTCATTATATTAACTTGATTTTTATGTGTTTATATTTGTCTACTAACGATTCAATCCACTCATCTCCAGTTCACGCTCTGCATATGAAAATAGCAATACCGTAATGACGGCTAACTTTGTCCGAGAATTTCGTAATATAGTTCCCGACGTCATCGTCAAGCAACCGCTGAGCTGTGTGACTGTATGGCACAGGAGAAAGGAAAGAATTGAAGTCAGAATCACCCACAACGTGCCTTGTAACAGACTCAAGATTGTATAACAATTGATTGAAATTAAGGATTTAGATATCATATAGTCTTGTAAAATCATTTACAAACTCATTTGATAATTTTTTTTAACTCTTCTTGCAAAAAAAAATAACATTGAATAGATATGTGACCTGAAGCATTGTTTCAACGAACGAATGAGAAAACAATGTTACTGTGATCATTGCACATCTGTCCAGGTGACACCAAATAAGCTTGCATATTGACACAGAACGTGACTCGGTATCTATACGAGAGATAACTTAGTGAGGCTCACATTGACTTCAAGACGAATATTGGGCAGTGGATGGTCTTGCCACACCTAAGCCAGCCACCTGGGACGTGTCCACGCTTTCCTACTGTTATAATGGACAAAATTAAAAATCATTAAGACATAAATAGATGCCTTGCACACGATGTCAAAAGGCTGATACATACCTTTGTTTTAATCTACATGTATATCAAAATCACGGGTTGAAATTTGCCGTAACATCCTAGTCACCATTTTATACATGCATTCTGCTTAATAGGCTACAAGACATATGACATGTATAATAACCCAGTGCCAGTGTATTATGTTGTCATTCAATTCAATTACATTTCATTCAATTCCATTTACTGCATGATATACTTATCATTTAGATTTTGACGAAAAACAATATGAGCACAAATCATTGTACTCTGCTAGTATCAAACAAAAGACTAAACCACATTAGTCATCTGTTACTGTCACTGTACACTCTTAAAACATCCGAGTCAGAACTGACCCGGAACTGGGTCCGTTGGGGTCACACACCGTTCCGGGTCAGAAATGACAAGGAATGGGGTCAGATATGACCCATTCAGAGTCATGAATTGGGTCAGGGTGACCCCATTCCCCCGTGACCCCCAAATTCCAAGTCACTTTTTATCCGGAATGGTGTGTGATCCCAACGGACCCAGTTCCGGGTCAGTTCTGACTCGGATGTTTTAAGAGTGTAGAATAGTGTTCTTATAGTCTGGGTGCCAAAGCCACTTTTGGGGCCTAACCTTGTTTTACCGTCCATTCAATGTTTTTTTGATGATCTTACCCTATTTCGAGGGTGCTGAATCCGAATCTGGATGATGCAACTTTTGCATCCTTGAGGGTTTTGAGATATTCAAGATGGCCGCCAAAATGGCCGCCCAAACCGGAAATTCACAAGTATTTCCTTCTAAATGGTGTGAAATTGAAAACAATTGATGGTCTTACCCTATTTCGAGGGTGCTGAATCCAAATCTGGATGATGCAACTCTTGCTTCCATGAGGATTTTGAGATTTTCAAGATGGCCGCCAAAAATGGCCGCCAAAATGGCCTCTCAAATCGGAAATGTTGATATGTTTTCCCTTCTAAATGGTGAAAAATTGAAAACAATTGATGGTTTTACCCTATTTCGAGGGTGCTGAATCCAAATCTGGATGATGCAAGTCTTGCATCCTTGAGGATTTTGAGCTATTCAAGATGGCCGCCAAATTATGGCTCCCCAAACCGGAAATTCTCACGTATTTCATTCTCAATGATGACAAATTTAAAACAATTGATGGTTTTACCCTATTTCGAGGGTGCTGAATCCAAATCTGGATGATGCAGGTCTTGCATCCCTGAGGATTTTGAGATATTCAAGATGGCCGACAAAATGGCTGCCAAAAACGGAAATTTCCATGTATTTCCTTTTAAATGGTGAAAAATTGAAAAGAATTGATGGTTTTTACCCTGATTGGAGGGCACTTAATCGGAATCTGGATAATGCAACTCCTGCATCCTTGCGGATTTTGAGATTATTCAAGATGGCCGCCAAAATGGCTGCCAAAACAGGAAATTTCCACCTATTTCAATCTTAATGTTTCGCAATTGAGAATGATTTTATTGATGATTCTACCCTATTTCGATCACTGTGCTGAATGCGAATCTGGACGATGCCACCCTTGCAGCATTGAGAGTTTGGAGATATTCAAGATAGCCGCCAAAGTGCTCGCCAATATTGATGGTTTTACCCTATTTCAGGTTTGTGTCAATGGCATAATCTAAACCCAACCATACTCTGCTGATAAACGAATGCATATTGTACATCCCAGTTTGAACATGCAGTACAGTGAAACCAGCTTTACCGGATATCTTGGAGTTTGTAAGAAACAGCTGTGCCAGGAATTAATCTTGCAAGACTACAGATGCGGTTGAATATTTGAAAGATTACACTGTTACATCTATATATCATGGATATGCTTTGAACACTAACAATCAGTGGACAAGACATACCCATCTCGATCATACAGCTGTAATTGTGATAGTGATGCAGAGAAGTTTACTGAGATTCCCAACACTACCTGTTTTAATCCATGAACAGTTTTAATCGTTTCATCCATGAATACTCACATTGGTTAATAATTATTGGTTTATATTTTTGGTCTTGATGACATTGTTGAAAACAAGAGTTGGACATATTTATAGTTCTGCTTCAAGTTTTTCTTCAATGTGACGTAATACCATATATATATATATATATATATATGTGATAAAAACCTAAAATGGCAATAGATTTTTATCACATATATATATATTATATGACCTATACAGATACCGATGCGAGATTGGTCAAAATGCTGTCACGTGACCACGGTTACGAGGATGAGAAGCGTTATATTTCCAAAACATGACGTAAATTACGTACAATCATGAAATATAACCCCGTATGTAAACAACAGGCGCGCTATGTCACGAGTAGTGACGTAAACAATAATATCAAAAACAAACGTCTGCTCTCGCGCAGATGCTTTGCAACTTACAGTACTAATAGAGTAACATGCATGTTACTGTAGTATAAAGTATAGTAAGGGTACTAGGTCTCGCGCAGGGACTTAATGATCGCGCATAGCGTAACTGCGTATAGCAAGCAATATTACGCGTAGGACTAAGCGCAAAATTTGCCGATACGCCCATGGAATAAAAATACCTGACAACCGCTAAACATGAGAAGAAAGCAGGTAAGAAATTTTGATTTCAAACAAATTTTTCACTAAATTTACAATTTTTTGGAACAAAATTTTCACTAAATTTCCAAGTTTTTACCTTATAATTTACCTACCTTTGCTTAAAATCTTTTTTTAAGGATGTTGTAGCCTAGACGTGTCGTCTCGCTTGTCTCGTTCGTATGATCGTAGCCGATAGAATTCGTAATTTGTTCGATCGATCGTTGATAATATTCTACGAAAGCCGAAGCACGCTACAGCCGCAGAGAGGGGCAGACACTTTCAGCTGCGCGATCTTTACATACCCCGAGAAGGTGAACGCACAAAAAGAAGTCCGACATACAAACGGCGACAGCGCACTACTCCGTCATCGTATCATCAGGAGATTCTGGGAGGTGATTTTTCTGCATTTTCGTGATATTCATTGAGAAATTCAGGTACGATTATGGAATAACTTCTATTATAAGAGCATTTCAAATTTTCGTGCGCGATATCTAGACCCCTCAACCATACAATGTAATAAGCGCGTACTTAATAAGCGCGTAGCGCGAAATATGAAATTGCAATAGGGGCCTAACTAACGTTAGTTACATTTGTTTTCGCCAAAATGGCGTGTTCGACAAATCGTTTCGCATCTCTTGGAGAGGATGATCTGGACAAATTAATAGATGAAAAAGACTCCAAATCTACTAAAAGAGTCATCAACGTAGCGGAGAATATATTGAAAGCTTACACAGAAGCCAAAGGATTAAGCATTTCCGAGACGATAACAGCGCAAGAACTAAATAAGTTTCTCCGTTCATTTTACGCTTAAGTTCGCAGATCGAATGGGGAATTCTACAGTAAGAGATCGATAACTCTGCGATATGGACTACAGAGACATTTCAAGAAAGTGAGTGCTTTCGATGTTGTAAATGACCCTCAAGGAGGCAAATGAAATGTTTCATGCAATTCTCGTTAAACTAAAGAAGGAAGGCAAAGGATCTGTGGTGCACAAAGATCCTATTACACAGGAGGACATGTTGAAAATCAAATCGTCATCAGCACTGGATTTAAATTTGAGTATGGTAGCCCTACTACATATCGACCACCTTCTTTTAAACCGACCGCGTATAATTCGCGCACTGAACACTGAGTACGCACTTCTCTGCGCGCAAAGCACACAAAAATGGATTAGCTTTGAATGTAAATGAGGATGGTGTGGGAAAACGCGATAATTCACTGTTCATTAATGGTTTTAATCAAGGACAAAATTTCGAATGAATATTTTCACCGAATCGTAATGACAGCACAATGTAATGTCTATGGAAGTTTCTAAAAGGCTTCTAAAAAGCTTCGTACAACACGGTGTTCAATACAACTCGGTTTGCGTGCATTGTCAATGCAAAAAGAGCGGTCGATCCTAATAACGCGATTTACCGCGGGGAGCTGAAACGAGGCCACGCTAGTAGTTCGTCGGCGATATTTATTGAAACTTCGAATCGAAAAGGGAACAACGGCATTTATAGAGCTGGATTTTCTCAATCACGTAGGTCAAGTTTTTTTACGCGAATTTCAGTGTTAAATGTTCTTATCAAGCAAATAAACATTAGGCGGTCGATGAGTAGTAGGTCCAACCCTACTCCCAGAGGTCTTCAGTACAAAGTGTTCGTTGACATTAGGTTGCACCTTTGCAATCGCGGTAGAGAAAACTTACGCAATTTTTCAAAAACAGATTTTGACATCGCGACTGATTCAACAAATGAGAGATATGTTTACCTTGCTGGTGACAAACTGACTACAAATCATCGTGGAGAATCACTGGATGACTCCCGTAGTCAGCAAGGAAGAATATATGACACCCACAAACCAGACTGTCCAGTTGAAGCATTTCAAGTTTATGTTTCCCATCTCAATCCAGCTAATGACGATTTTTTTTTTTTCAACGTCCAAAAGTGAACGTGGAAAGTGACGAGCAAGTGTGGTACTGCAATGCTCCCGTCGGTAAGAACACTTTGGGTGACAAAATGAGGAAAATATCCCTTGAAGCACAAACATCAAAAATCTACACGAATCCCTTTACTGCCTACGCGCAACATCGATTCATGTCCTAACGCTAGACGCTAGTGGATTCGAGGCCAGACACATTATGTCAGTATCCGGACACAAGTCCGAAAGTAGCATCAAACACTATGCCTACGTCGATGAAGCAAAAAAAAAAAAAAGAAGACGGATGAGTAGATGCCTTTCATCAGTATTAAGTAAAGAGGCACCTTCGACGACTGTAATTCCTCCTAAGCCTAGTTCTAGTATGGTAGGTGTGCAACACACCGACCGGGTCCATATCGACCGACCGCGCACTATAATGGAATTGCGCGTACTACAGAAAGAAAATGTATGCATGGGTCTACGCGCATCGGTGTACGATTCTCCACTGGGCTACGCTACCGAGTAAAATGTGGCGAAAACAACTAAGTATTCCCTCTAACTTACCGAAATTTAGCAAAATCGAAAAAGGTTTATCGTGTAACTACATATAACTAGGCCTACCTTTGCTGACTCGTTGTTAGATGTAGTATCCTTCCGTAATAAATTTGACGATTTTGACCGCAAAATTGTCACCGCCGCTTGTACGATCGTCCACACACGTTACACATACACATGACATAAACATTTTGTCGCCCGCTACGACCGTACAAGTTGATGCAGAAACAAGAAATGAATGTGAAAAAACAAACAAAACAAACAAACTCATCTAATTCATTTCAATTACGATGAAAAGTTTCCTAATGAAAATCAATTCGAATTCATCAAACAGTCCTTCAAAAGTAATATCGAAGGATTCAAAATATATTCAAATATTATTGGGGGGAAAAATGACGGCTAGAAAAAAAAAACAGCGGCCTGTCGAAAAAATCATTTAAGTGCCCTTTATACGTAATTGTCAGGGTGGTCGGTTGAAATGAGCAGGGCAACTGCGTGCGGAAAAAATGACACCCCACGCGTTCGAAGCCGCCATAGAGCGCGTACCTCAGATCGCATTTTCAGTGCGCGCTTGTTAATCCGGAGTACAGTGTATTTTCTCCACACGTGAGTAAAATTTCAGGCAAATTGTGAGATGTTTCACGTTTCTATTGATAGAAAAACGTTAGGCGGCCGGTATTATGAACACCTAACCATACTAGCGCGGGACAAGGATCAACAGCTCTCGTATCAGTAGGGTTGGGGGTACCACCTATCGTCACCCTAAGGATCTGTAGCTTGTTTATTCTAAAAATATAACACAAATTCGCCTAATTCTTATCTCAAATATGCCATATATACTGCAGTTTTGAATGTCTTGACCGTCTCGTTGATTGTGAATCTCCGTTTTAAAATAGCGCAGTTTTAGTGCGTGCGTTCCGTTTTCTTCGCGCAGCTAACGGCATTTCGATGAATAAAAAACATAAACAAACAAACAAAAACTTCTCCAGAGGAATTTGGTACAACGGGAGTGCACTGGCAATTCTTTTCTCTGTGTGTTGGAGCTCGATCCCTTCTCTGTTTCTCAGTCATTTTTATTCAACTGCTTCCACGTCCTTTTGAAACTTTTCCATTTTTTATTCAACACATGCCCATTACAGACTTCTTCCGTCATTATCCTGCATGTAATTACGTAGCACTTTTCGGATTTGTTTTGGTTTATTCTGTTTTGTTTCTGTTTTCTGTTTGGTCGCAGCATGTCCAGGCTATTGAGGGAATGAGAGAAAAATCGTCATGAAGAGAAAAATAAGGATGAATTAAGGCATTTAATATCGTGACAATTACAGCGAACGTCCGTTATGGAGGCCAAAACTGGATGTGTTCTGTTTGAGACGGCAGCTACCATACTCAAAAGTTAACACTTGGCGCACCTGTCACTAAAAAGTGGCACTGATCATCTTTCTCCTACTATGTAATCCATTGACTTATTCTACCAACGAACATCCGTGACCAAAACGTTTTCCTTTTGTTATTACAAGTAAATTGAGTGCTGAACATTATTCACTTTTGGGTATGAGCGGCTCGGTGATTTGGTAATATTTTCAACTAACATTAACTTTATGTGCAGTGATATATTTGTAATTGAGTATATGAATATAAGAACGACCCAAGTCCAATTTTTGGTCAAATTAAGTTTTTCATGGGAAATTGTAGCTTATGCATGGACTCATCTTATGTGTAAATGATAAATCCTAATTACCCCCGGAAGTGCCTGAAATGAATGAGTTAAATCTTATATTAATGTAAGAATGAAGGACTTGGGTCATTCTTACATTCATATAATAGCGCCCTCTCTCATCCTTCTCCCATCTCTATAGCAGAATATCATGTATATGAATCAAAGAACGACCCAAGTCCACCACACAAAATGGTCTCTCCACAATTAATGTAAATGTTAATTGTCATAATAATACATGTTCTAATTTGTATATACAATGTTGCCTTCCCATCACAGATAAATAGAATATTATTGGACAAATAAAAAAGATATGAAGTTTTTTTTAGTTTACTCGAAATGATCCTCCATGGACTTGGGTCGTTCTTATATTCATATACTCAATTATCAGCAATTTCCTTTCTCGGACAGAACGTCCGTGAGCGAAACTTTCAGAACCTGTAACAGTACAAATTGTCTCCAGATCCTCATTAGAAAGAAATTTAAATGCACAGAAATTACAAATTACTCAAAATTCCATTTTCCTATAACTTTGTTTTCAGTGTTAAGCTGTTTTTGTATAATTAGAGGGAAAACAAGCGTAAAATTGTGAGTAAATTTTCAACTGTTTCTTCATCATGATCACATAACGCCTTAAAAATTCTGAAACTACTGCCCTAAACTCATTGTTTACTTTGTAAAACTTTATTTGTGGCTATTGGAGCTAAACGTTTTAAAGAATACAGGACACTTTCGGGACAAGCTATCCCTATCGAAGGGATTGCATACGTCACGGACGTTCGCTGGAATTGTCACGGACGTTCGTTCTACTGATAGGGTCATGATCCCGGACGGATAACTAATCGGCAGAGAGTACCTAGCCTTCCTAACTCTTTCAAAAATTTGAAAAGGTATTGTCAATGCAAATTATAAGAAATTTGACATCCTTACAACATATGTATTGCTCAGGGGGGATCAGGAGGTGAATTTTTCAGAGAAAATATTAATTATTCGCTTGGTTTTCGGTGAATTGCATGGTCCAAAAACTGCGGACAAGCCTCAGTCCGCTCCAAAAATAACATACAGCTCCTCGGCTAGAGAGCCAAAGGTAAAATGCACCTTCGTCATCAAAGCAAGATGGTGTCCCACTCGAAAACGTTTTAATCATCACGGACGTTCTTTTTTTCTCGGAGGTTCGTCTAAAAATATAATTTCGGTTCCTATTTGACAAAGGATGGACAGAAACTCAAAACAAACATATTATCGTGTGGCTAGATCTTAGTTGATTACGACTCAGAACAATATCACCAATAGCGTTTAATGGGATACGATCTTTATTAGTAAATAGCGGAAGCACGTCCGTGACGAAAACTGAGTATAATTTTGCATAAAAGAATATTACGTCCCATGTACAGCCAGCAGACGTACAATTTTTGCAGGATATGTTCCATAGGTGGAACACCAAATTTTCGTATACATTACAGTTGGGACAACAAAGTAGAATTTGCAGCAGCGATAGAAATAAAAGCACCACGGACGTTCGTCTGTTTAGGACTTTGATATTTCAATTGTTCTCTGTGATTTTATACGTGCTCATAAAATTCTTATAATTTTGTGGTTCATACCCATGATATGTCAGATCCAGAACATGGTCAGATATTGGATGCCACGTACGCTTAAAAATGCACATCATTAGTTTGAAAAACAAAAATTATTGTGAAAATAGCGTTTTTACCGTATTTTTACGTTTTAAGTCCTTGTCAAATGAAAAATATCAGGCAAAAGTCAACCAAACTATATATTTCCTGAAAGGAAATTTACCAATCTTTGAGATGACATGATAAAATCTGGTTTATTAGATCATCCTGGCGTGTTCTAAGGGAAAGAATGTCATAAGGTGCGAAAATTGGCAATTGTACATCGTTCAAAATTCTCACCCATATGTGTATATATATATATATATATATACATAATGGGGCGACAAACCTCGTATCTACAAAATGTCACATGTTCAGGAGAGAAAAACAAAAACGAAAACAAAAAGCTAACAAACATGGCAGCCAAAGCACTATAACAAATGAGAGAACCTTTCCTTCGACATGCCATGGTAGCTTCATTTTTGGGGTAAGGCCAGCTAAGGTTTGGACAGGACATCATTAACTAATATCTGACTGTTTATTCAAAAAAGTCATTTTCACTAAAATTTCAGGTACAGGGTCTTGCCGCCCAAGCGACGATGTCATATATACTAGTACACACGAGGGGGTGGAAAAATCACAGCTGACGCGCAGTAAAAAAAGATTCAAAACAAACAAACAAACGACAACATGTAAGGTAGTAGTTGATAGTCCAGTACTCACGTAGAGTGCTTTCGAAATTACCCTTATATTGATATCTATACTATAGTGGTCATGGCTGCAACCATTTCCAGTGACGTAATCAGAATATGCCACAAGTTTCATAAGAGTACGCGGCGAGACTCGTATAAAAGAATACAAGACAAATTTCAACACAAAACACCAACAGGCCATGATTTAATATTACTCTAGAAGGATTAACTTCACATCAGTCTGCGGAGCCCTTATTGGCTACCACAGGCATTACTTTATAACATTTGTGCATAAAGAAATTTTCAGTCTTATCTTTGTGTTTGAACGTTTCAGTATGATGTCAATATCATTTTTCTTTCCATTACGTGATAAAGTTCCGTTTGAGACATATCGGAATATCTCAGTATATTATAATACCATTGTGACGGTCATTTTGGATGCCATTAATTGTTGGCTGATTTGACAAATTTGCTCTACCGAGTTGAATTCAACAATACGCAATATTGCTTTTAATCCCTCGCTTCACGTTATAGCACAATTTCACAATTTATAAGAAAATATCAAGGAATTTCCGTTTATACAGGACATTTGTAAATATCTCAAAAACTTCAGCACCCACGAAATAAGGTGAGACAATCAATTTGTTTTCAAATTTTCACTATTTAGAAAAAATATTAACATTGGAATTTCAATTTCTGCCAATTATTTTGGCGATCATCTTGGACATCTCAAAACCCTAAGGCAAAAATGGTAACAACAAAATGTCGAGGGTGCTGAATAAGGTCTCAAAATTTTCAATATTTTTCAATTTTCAATATACCCTGTATAAATATGACTAAATAAATAAATAAATAAATATTGACAGTTAAATTGGCGGTCATCGTGGAATTCTCAGAACCCACAAAACACAAGAGTTGCATCAACCAGGTTCGGATTCATCACCCTCAAAATAGGGTAAAACCACCAATTGTTTTCAATTTTACACAATTAAGAACGAATTAGCGGGCCTACATGGGAATTTCCGTTTTTGACGGCCATTTGGGGCCATTTTGGCGGCCATCTTTATCATCTCAAAACCATTAAGGATGCAGGAGCTGTATCCTGCAGCTTCAAATTCAGCAAACTCAAAATAGGGTAAACCCATCAATTTGTTTTCAATTTTACACCATTTAGAAGGAAAAAGGGGGTCTACATGTGAGTTTCCATTTTTGGTGGTCATTTTAGTGGCCATCTTTATTATCTCAGAACCCTTAAGGATACAAGAGTTTTATCAAGATTCTGAACCAGTACCTTCGAATTAGGGTAAAACCATTTAGTTTTTCAATTTCTAACCATTTATTATAGAAGGAAATACAGGGGAATTTCGGGTTTTGGCGGCCATTTTGATGGCCATCTTGAATATCTCAGAACCCTTAACGATGCAAGAGTTGCATCATCCTGATTCGGATTCAGCACCGTCGAAATAGCTTCGAACTATCAATTGTTTTTGATTACTAACCATTAAGAAGGAAATACATAGGAATTTCCTGTTTGGGCGGCCGTTTTGGTGGCCATTTTGGCGGCCATCTTGAATATCTCAAAATCCTCAAGGATGCAAGAGTCGCATCAGCCAGATTCGGATTCAGCACCCTCGAAATAGCGTAGAACCATAAATTGTTTTGAACTTCTCACCATTTAGAAAGAAATACATAGGAATTTCCGGGTTTTGGCGGCCATTTCGGCGGCCATGTTGAATATCTCAATATCCTCAAGGATGCAAGAGTCACATCAGCAAGATTCGGATTCACCACCCTCGAAAAAGCTTAGAATCGTCAATTGTTTTCAATTTCTCACCATTTAGAAGGAAATACATGGGAATTTCCGGTTTAGGCGGCCATTCTGGTGGCCATCTTGAATATCTCAAAATCTTCAAGGATGCAAGAGTTGCATCACCCAGATTTGGATTCAGCACCCGCGAAATAGGATAAAAACATCAATTGTTTTTAATTTCTCACCATTTAGAGGGAAATATATGGGAATTTTCGGTTTGGGCGGCCATTTTGGCGGCTATCTTGAATATCTCAAAACCCTCAAGGATGCAAGAGTTGCATCATGCAGATTCGGATTCAGCACCCCCGAAATAGGGTAAAACCATCAAAAAACATTGTGTGGACGTTAAAACAAGGTTCAGCCTTTGGCACCCAGACTATTAAACATGTTAAAGTAGTTTATTGTAAGTTGATGAACAGTGTCTGAGCTGTTGTTGTTGTGTTTGTTGTTTTTAAACAGTCAGTCTCCTCTGAAGTTGACAAGAGAAGAGGTCGGTTTTGTTTGAGCACTATGTGACAGTCAGTCTTGGTTTGAGTTTTACTCTAGATGTTCTGGGTACCATCGCGGGTCCGAACATAAGCCAGACGTGATTTTAGAGAAACAAAGGACTTTTTTCACAAATAGTATATATATTGATAATATCTGCTGTATATATCATATTATCAGAACGCCGAGTAGTATTTTAACAGAACTTCGAGTAATTTTGTTTATGAGAGGAAAAAACAAAACTTATATAGCATTTAATGGAGAAGGTTTGGCACGAGGAGTTGTAAAATGTTTACATTAAATTCACCCATCTATAATGACACATATTTCGTTCTCGTGGTGTTTATCGAATGAATATTTCATGAATTCAGTAGAGTTTGAATTTGGTGGTAGGTATATTCCACCTGTAATTCTACTATTTTCTATTATCGACCCTAACTTCGATAGAAAATAGTCACAAAAACTTCTGACATTAAAATGAATCTATCTAGAAGATCCATATTCAAAGTGAGTGACATGAAGCCCAAAAAACTACCTTTCTTACAGGTACTGATATTAATAAAAGATAGAATGCGAAACCATCAGTGGTAAATAGGAAAGAAATTGATGTTTCCTTTTACTATAGGTTCACTGATCCCGATAACTCGACTGACAAAATCTATTATATTTACATGATGATTTATGAACACATGGAAATGATCAACATTTTAATTTTACACCCCCTTAAAGTGTAAAGTGAAAAATAAACTGCTTTACATAATTATTGATTAAAGATTGATTGGCATAATGTGATGAAATATTCTTAAAATCAACATAATGCTGCTGCAGCAGTGCCATGGACATCTCGACAAGTTATCTTGTCATAAACTATTCTTTGCCTCCTTACATAGCTGCCTTACCGACTTGAGCAAACAGGTCTTGCACAGAACCATGGTACCAGCAATCAAAATCGTAGATTCCTGGATTATCGATGATTTCAATAGACTCTGTCAGTTTGAATTCACCTGGCGCATGGCCACCATGGTCTGTCATCGCTGTCTCATCCGCTACCTTGTCATAATTCCCTGCCAACAAAGAAGGGGAAAGTTCCTCTCTTTCATTTCAAAAAGAGTCACATCACACTTCATGAAAAATTATGGAATTGCATGTATCTCTAATATGCTTTCATCGCGTAGGATTGAGGTTTTTCCAGCTAGGGCCCCATCTTATGACATAGAGATATTAGGGCCTACACGCCCGCCGAGATTTTTTTTTTTTTTGTCTTTATATGTCTTTAAAAACAAAAAAGGCAGAACAAACGGTTGTCGTTATTGGCCATTGCAAAGGCCTATCAGATTTGAAATGATTCCAGGTACTTTTAACAAGAACTTGGTTTTCCAAGTTTACGAGTCCACGTAACGAGTAAGGTTGTCTTCCATTAGCTTCATGCTATCAACCATCGACATTTTTTCTTGGATACACATCCACATACACACACACACACACACACACACACACACACGAACAAACATAAAGGCATATATTCAGCATCTATTCTATATTTATTAAAATCTTGAAAAATCGAAGGAGGGTTGGAAACCTGTGATGGCAAACTGCAGAGAGTTTATGAAGGCTGACTTGCCCGCAGCAACCGAACCAAAGACACCCAGAGTAATGACGTCAGCAGGTAAGCGGTAGCGAGTCAGTGAGCCTACTTTGTATTCATCGATCTCTCTTCTTTTCTTTAAAAGTTCGTCAACCCAAGGGTCTGACAAATGAAGAGAGAAAGAAAAAATACAAAGTTGAAGTGAACTGCATGATCTCCTGCTGGTTGAAGGAAGATGGAAACTTAAAATCACACTTGACTTGACATTTCAGAATTCGCTTTGTTGTGTTTTTTTCTTTGATCTTTTACGTCTACATAGGTATGATTTGAAACGAAGCAAAATTAATCATTATGTAGATGTGATGGCCCCTATAGTAATATGCATTTTCTGCACATGAAATCGCATACAGCCTACTTGGGAGAATTCGCTTGCAGTTGGCCTTCACGGCGCTCAATAAAGAGAATACCCATGGTATAGTCTACACAAACATAATAGTTAGAATTGTACAAAGTCTATGGAAATGTCAAATTCTCTAAAAGCAGCGTTAAGCCGTGGTCAATGTGCATCTATATACCGTACATTATTGACGAACTTGCACAATAATCTAAATCCGTTACTGTTTATGCGTCACGTTGTACCCCTTAGTGTGGCATATTATTCTGAGACTGCAATGTCTAAAGGTGTATGCTGTTAGGAAACATTGTTTTTCAGATTCATGTAAATTTCTGAAGATTTGTGCTGCCCTGGACATGCAATGAGTAAATTTGCAGAGAAAACGGCAAGATTTGCTCTGACGTATGACAAATGACAAATCTATGATTATTTTTCTTTCACCAATGACCAGTAGGCAAGGGCGCCGGAAGCGGGGGGCAGGGGTGGCACTTGCCCCCCCCCCCCCCCCCAAAAAAAAAAAAAAAAATGTTGGGGGGGGGGCAAAACGAGTTTTTGCCCCCCCCCCCCAAAAAAAAAAGTGCCCCCTGTAACAAATAATTAATCACTGATTTAAAGACCAAAATGAACAATAAAGGCATATTTCTTGTCTAAATGTTGTAATTTCATGACTGAAAATGCAAAATTTTCGCCCCTAACGGGGCGAAAATAATACACTAACAACATACATTATTGTATATATACACTAATAGTAACTTATGAGTAAATTTAGTGTATAGATGGTAGCCTCGTGTCCTCGAGTGTGCCCGCTAAAACATACCTTTATAGTAAACATTACATTTTTCATTTTCTTCTTTGCTTTCTAGTAGTATAAGAATATTTTTTATTGTTCGAACGATGCGATCACGTTTAAAGGGATCGTACAATTTTGGTCGAGACCTAATTTCAGGTTTCTAACATTTTTTGGTGAGATAATGAGAAACCTCTTGTGAAAGATGAAAGAGCATGTAATTCCATGAGGAAATCAACGTTTATTTGATGAAAATTGGTTTTGAAATGGCTGAGATATCCAAAACAGAGCAATTCTAATAAAGTGTGGGACCCACATTTTATTACGATCGCTTTGTTTTACTTTGTTTTTGGATGTTTCAGTCATTCCAAACCCGATTTTCACCAAATAAACTTTGAATTCCCCTTAAAATGGTATGCTCTGTACTATTTCATAAGTGTTTTCTTGGTATCTCGCAAAAAGTTAAAAGCCCAATTCTCAGCTCCACCAATACTGTACCATCCCTTTAAGCTTTTAATGAGTACATTTCAGATAAATTGAAAAGTGAAAGTGGCTCGCTCTATTAAAGCGACTTTTATACTCTGTTTTTACAAAAAGTCCCTACCGTGGGAGGGGGTATCCACCTCCCACACCCTCCCCCGCTCGGTCGCTTCGCTCCCTCGACGAGGATCTCACACCATCACATAATATACCCCCGTATTGTTAAGATCATGGTCCTTCCAACTGATTTTTTTCAATATGTTAATTCCCTAGAAATTTGCTTTTAAATGCTCTATAAAGGCGAATTTTATACTCTCTTTTTACAAAAAGTCCCTACCGTGGGAGGGGGTATCCCCTGTTGCGACACGGATTGTCGCCCCTACACGGATTGTCGCCTCCTGCTCGGGGCGACAATCCGTGACGGGCGTTGGCGGCACGGATTGTCGCCCCCTACACGGATTGTCGCCTGGCGACAATCCGTGTAGGGGGCTGGCGGCACAGATTGTCGCCCGCCCTCGAAGCACATTTTGCTGGGTAATATCGTTCTGGACATAATCATTGAAATACTAACACATAACTTACATGGCTACATCCATGCAAACATGCCATGTAAAAAGTCATGGTGAGGTTTCAAGGAAGTGTGTATGTGCGCGTGCACATGATAATTTAGTGTCCGTTTGTGCGTGCGTGTGTGTATGTGTGTGTGTGTGTGTGTGTGTGTGTGTGTGTGTGTGTGATGGAAGAATGTGTTTATTATGTCAGTTTTTTGCGTATGTGTTTTTTACCTGCGCGTGGGGAGGGATAACTAGTAAGCTGTTGCTGGCATAAACGCTGATATTGATTTTATCAGCAGCTTTGAATTTGATGAGTTTGTTTGGCAGATTTGTATAATTATGAATTCGGAGTGGAGCTTGCGTGCGGGCAGATGCTGCTTTTCTGCATACGGTCCATTATGTCTTATTTATCAACATTGGGAAATCGTTTCATCAGGAAGGAATGTGGTATCGGTTCGGGTGTGCGTCGGTATGTGGGAAGGGGGTTACATTTCGTTATTGCAAAAGTTTGTTACTCTGAAGGCTCATTCGTCCGAAGGCTCATTATTCCGAAGGTTCGTTATTCCGAATTTCATTTTTGGATCAACGAACCTCTAGGTATAGGGAATTGTGTGTTTCGGATATTAAAATGAAGCCTCGGAAAAAACGAAACTTCGGAATATTGGAACCTTCGTGTGTGTGTGTGTGTGTGTGTGTGTGTATGTATTTGGGTTGGTGAATGTGGGTGTGGGATGATTTAGGTTTTGTTTAATCAGGGTTGGTGGGTTGGGGATTGGATTTGAAGAAGGATAGTTATAAGTGGTATGACAGATGTTGGTAGGATTTAATATTTAGGATAGATGTAGGCCCTAGATTTGTTTCGGATGGGGAGGGGAGGGGTGGTCGGGTTTTTTATGACTGATTTCATTCTAGATTCGTGTAATGTATTTGTGTGTTTTTTATGTATATGCCCTTGTAAGTAAGAAGGTGTTACATGATCCAAACCAATGTATTCAAGGAATATAGGTTTGGTAGGGCCCTACATGTCAAAACTTTCTCTTGAAGAAATTGTTAGTAGGGTTGGTCTATAATCGAGTTATCTATGTTGAAGTGAGATTATTTATGGTATAAATTGACAAATGGATTTGTTTCTGTTTCGAATTGGCATTTGTAACTTTTTTTTTCATGTTACACCCAGAATGAGTCGATTTATGAATGATTTGAATGAAATCAATGAATATCAAGGAAAAAAAGTGTTGAGTTGGTTTATTTGCATTATGAGGATTTGTTTGAGTGTTTGTTGGTGTTTGTTTGTATTACGTATGTATTAGCGGTGTGCAATGGCAGTTCGTTTGTGCTAAAATCAACTAACGATTGACAAATTTTTTGCGGCGTGTGGAAAATATTCACTCATGAATAAAGCATGCCAAACCTATTCTGGGACAAAGAATAGTGGTATGGACGTTCTAGTTTATAAGACTGATGGAAGAAAATGACTGCAGTGAAAAATGAACAAAGACAAAATTGGGGAGGGTACCTCCCTCGTATGTATTTTCTCTCGGTCTCTCTCTCGCCTAGCCTGCCTCACCGCTGATATTGGTTCACACACCCATACTATTTTTAGATCAACGCTGGTGTGAATAAGATTTAAACACGTGCTCATACACTCTGAAGGCGTTTGTATTGCCACAGTAGCGCCGCTATATTCCACATACACACGTAAGCATACAGGCACACGTATACACACAGACAAACAAACCACTACCACTATGACCACCACACATGCACAGTTTCTACATATTGTATTATTACACTCCAAACACACACACACACGCACGCACGCATACACACACACACACACACACACACACGTGCAACAAATCATACACATCACATATCATGCAGCTCACAATACACACACACACACACACGCACGCACACACCCCCCCCCCACACACACACACACACGCATAACTTACCAGTCATACCCATCCCACCAAAGCTTAACACCGGAGGAACCACCCCGAGCCCGGGGCGACAATCTGTGACGGGGCGACAATCCGTGTCGCAACAATTTTTTTGCCAACACGGATTGTCGCCTTCGAGGTCGAAAACTGGGAACTGCACAAGCGTCACGGATTGTCGCCAGGCGACAATCCGTGTAGGGGGCGACAATCCGTGCCGCCAGCGCCCGTCACGGATTGTCGCCCCGAGCAGGAGGCGACAATCCGTGTAGGGGCGACAATCCGTGTCGCAACATCCCCCCTCCCACACCCTCTCCCCGCTCGGTCGCTTCGCTCCCTCGCCGAGGATCTCGCACCATCACATTATTAATGTACTCCCGTATGTTATGATCATAGTCTTGCCAACTGATTTTTTCAATATGTTAATTCCGTAGAAATTTGCTTTAAATTCCCTAAAAACGCGACTTTTATACTCTGTTGTTACAAAAAGTCCCCACCGTGGGAGGGGGTATCCCCCCTCCCACACCCTCTCCCCGCTCGGTCGCTTCGCTCCCTCACCGAGGATCTCACACCATCACATTATTATGTACTCCCGTATGTAATGATCACAGTCCTTCGCCCACTGATTATTTTCACTATGTTAAATTCCTTAGAAATTTGGTCTATAAACGCGACTTTTGTACCCTGTTTTACAAAAGCTCCCTACAGTGGGGGGGGGGGGGGTAATCCACCTTTCCACCCCCCCCCCCCCCGCTCACTCGCTTCGCTCACGCGCCGAGGATCTCACATCGTCACAATGTGCCCCCGTTGAGATTTTGCCCCCCCCCCCCCAAAAAAAAAAAAAAAAAAAAAAAAAAACAGAAGTGTTCCGGCGCGCTTGCCAGTAGGTGTGGTAGGTAGTTGTCAAAGCATGACTTTCGTCCACAAAAACAATGACAGAAAAATTAGAATTTACTCTCATATCCAAAAGAGAACGCAGCGAGATGTTCAATCACGACATAATGCAAGCTAGTGAATCGTGACTGAAGCTTCCAATGTACTGCCTCATTTGGCGATTCATCGATCGGTTTGGGCGGATTTGTGAGTTTGACCAAAACATGCGAACTTGGCACGGCGTCAATTGAGTCGAATGTGCGTACATGGCACATCCAAAAGTTAACATACAAAAAAGAATTACGATTACAATTAATGCAAAAAGAGAGACAGTAGGGGCTTGCAAATAACTTTCAGGGACTTAAAGCCTATCACACGATTACCAATTCAAACAATTATTTCTTCACATTTGTGACCGTGCATTACAAAACGAACAAAAAGTCGCACCCCTTGATTTTACCTGAGGATTTAAATAAAAAAGATGAAAAGGGTCGGTCAAGTCAAATATGAGCTTTTCATATTTTCTGAAAGAGCTATTCATCTTCTACATTATCCTTAAGTTTGGGGTCATAGAATGAATTGGAAAGTGTGT
Organism: Diadema setosum; assembly: GCF_964275005.1. NCBI lineage: Eukaryota > Metazoa > Echinodermata > Echinoidea > Diadematoida > Diadematidae > Diadema > Diadema setosum. The sequence continues at coordinate 42,081,521 of NC_092690.1, read as the reverse complement.
TTTTGGCAGTTTTTCTACAACCATTTTTTGTACAGTAGTGTGATCAGGTATGTCTCATGTATGTCCCTTTTCAAACCCTTCGCTCACTTTTCACTTTCAACTCTAATAACTATTGAAGTGATAATGCTCCTGCCTTGAAAATTGGCATATATCATGGGCAAATGTGTTAATACAGCACGCTTAAATTCAGCTTAATCTGATAATCCCTTTATTGTTGTTGCTCCGGTGGTTAACATCCCGTTTTTTGTCCCATTCATACCACAGCTAACACAGCTAGGTAAAGATCAATCGCTTGAATACACCCTGTACTTCAAAATCTTTTTTTCTCAGTTCACACTTTTCAGACTGTGTGCTTTCTTTCCATTATTTAGATAGGTTAAGAGAGTCCATTTGATTTGAGTGAAATGAATACATTATTTTAAAGCTTAGAGTCTGCTCTTTCAGAATAAGCCCTTGACTAAAAATTCTTGTCTGGCGACTTTTGTTGGTTTTGTAATGCAGGGACACATTCAATTCAATTTCCCACAAACGGTGTTTCTCCAAAATGACAAATTTATGCTGGGGGTATTTCATGAAGCGTTTTGTTGGACATTTTTTTTTTTTTTCAAATTTGTTCTCAGCCGATCAGACGCAAGGATTTGTAGAGCTTACAACAATTTGTCGAAAAAATAGTATAATTATGATAAAACGCTTCATGAAATGTCCTCGGTCTCCATACCTGTAACAGAGAGCTTTGTCGAACTCCTGGACTCGACACCATCCTCATTGGCAACTAGGCAGGTATAAGTCGCAGTGTCTGACTCTCTGACCATTCCGATGTTTAGAGCAAAACTCGAGTCTATGGTGATACGGTCGTCTCCGGCGAGATCAAACGACTCGTTCTGGTAATCCACCAAGACGTCGGTACCTCTGTCATTCTGTATAGTCCAGCTCAACCGGAGTGGTTTAAAGGTGACGTGACAGGGTATGATGGCCGTTTTTCCGATCGAAATTTCCACATGGGGTATGGTGGCCGTTTTTCCGATCGAAGTTTCCACATGGGGTATGGTGGCCGTTTCTCTGATCGAAGTTTCCACATGGCGTTTGGTGCCTGCCCATTATGACAACGAAATAATGTAAGGCAACCATGTGGTTGATCATTTTTTTAACCATTCTTCTCTTATTCTTACACACTTTAAGTGAACTGTGAGCGCCTATATTCAAGTTTGATGAAAAGTTATGTTTTTTATTACATATACAACGCGTATCAAAAAAAAAAAATAAATAAAGGTATCCCAACTTTGGAAGGCTACTATTACTTGTCAGGTATGGAGAGCGCAGCTATGGAGATCCATACACATCGTAGATATTTTGCATTTAGTGTGTGTGACTACGTGCGTGCCGTAAATTTGTGCGTCGAGACTCGCGCAGAGTTTGATAAAGGTTTATTAACATTTTTTTTTTATCTTGAAATTGAACCCTAAACTACGCTTTTCCATATTTGATGATTTTGTCTGATTTTTTGGTGCTTTTTCACATGCCTTTTGGCGATTTTGCTCTGTTGAGACCTCTGTTGAGACCTGGCAACACTGAGGGATACATCGTAATTGTGCAACATTACACTGGGCTACAGGCACAGGTCGAGGATATCTTAATACCAGTGTTTTGTTTGCAGTGTATCAATATTGGTGCTAGTTAACATGTGTGAAACTCTTGACTTACCATCTGGAAAAAAGCTGTCAGCTATGCCACCCAGCTCAGCATCCTCGAGTGCTTTTTTGAGGCCTTCTCGCTGTCTCTTAAGAGGAGTCTTGTTTCTCCAACGAAAGAGAAGGTTGCGAGTTCCGTCAAAACTCACCTTTCCAAAACTATGATTATCTTTACGAAAAGCATCGATGTCAGCTTCTTTGAAATCGAGTTTTCTCGCAAGATGAGATAGTCTGTCACTATCTCCGATCTCGTCGGTGAGTTTGTAAATGTCATCGTCACCTACACCATCCATCTACAGAGGAGCTGGTAGCAAGACTGGATCTTCAACTGTAAGCAAAGACACAACGTAGTCCTAATAAAACGTCGGACCCAGGACCAACCTTTTATTATAGGACCACTTTGATTTGCTTTGTACTGGAATATCTCAATAATTTTCATCGAATATACACTTTCGATTCCTCTTAAAATTGTATGCTCTTTAAACTTTCATATAAGTGGTTTCTGATTATCTCACATAAAGTTAAAATCTGAATCCCCTTCTCAGCCAAAACTATACCATCCCATCTATTTATCGATGATTCAAATATTTTTGGGTGATTTGTAATTACCATATCAATATGGCTGTATTACGGACTATATGCTTCAAATTATTTTTGCCAGGTTACAGCAAGGTTACAATATCATTATTGTTTACCGGTTACGAATATCAAAATAATGCTATCTTGATACAAAGCGTTATTAACAAAAGACTTTCAGGTAATAAATTGCGAACGACCTTGTGAATTTGAGCTATACGGCTGCATACTTTTTCCAGCGTTCATTCTAACGGTCTATTTTTAATTTACTGTGTTGTACAGTGCCTCCCTGTTATAAAATCAAACATCTACCTCGCCCAACATAATGCGCGAGAATCTCGAGTCTTTGCAGGTAACAACTGTTGTTGGTTTTTTTTTTATGAGATAATGAGAACCCCCTTTGAGATATGAAAAAGCACATGCGTTGTAATTCCAAGAGGAAATCAAAGTTTATTCGACAGAAATTGGTTTTAAAATGGCTGAGAGACCCAAAATAAACCGATCCTTATAAAAGGTGGGACCCACTTCTTACCACATCTTATTAGGATCGCTTTGTTTAACTTTGGATATCTCAGCCATATTTTGAAAACCAATTTTCATCAAATAAACTTTGAATTGGTCTTCGAATTCCATGCTCTTTCCACATTTCACAATTTTAACACCTCAGTCCTCACCTCAACTAATACTATAATCACCATCCTTTTATTGTATTCCTTCCAAGAAAGATTGTCATCAAATGTCACCCTATTTACATTTTGTTACGCTCTGTAATATTATCAGTGTTATTGATGTTCATCCATCTCTGTTATCAGAACCAAAATGGCGTATAACTTTGCCCGTGCTCCAATTATCATGAAATTATTTATGTTTTGTTTTATTTTATTTATTTCTTTTTTTTTTGGGGGGGGGAGGTATATTGAAAAATAAATAAATATTGCAAAAAAAAAAACCACTTAAGAAAGTTCGTCATGAGTTGCTGACACTCGATAATTTGACATGTATGAAGCGAGGAAAGCGATAGATATTCCCCTTTGTCACACGAAACGCAAGAAGCGTACTGATTTGATTTGACAGTTCTCCCTCAAAAATGAAGGAGCTTGTAAGAATTGAAAGTAAACGATCTAGTTGCATGCTTTGATTGTATTTTTGGAATTTTTTTAAATAAAAAGAAAATGCTAAAGATTAATATCTATTAGCAATATGAATGCCCCAAATCGTGGAATCTGTCTGTGCGTCTTCGCGTTGTGTGAGGGGGAGGACAGAAGTGGGAGGGCGTCAAGACGACGGAGCTTTCGCAATTTTAGAAGTGAATTTAACGATCTGGAGCACACTATTGGTGTGATATTTGGAAAAGTTACAATCAATGTTGTTGTTTTTTTGTAAACCTTTTGAACAGGTTTGCAGATACAATCTCTATCAAAAGGTGTTAACAAAATAAAGATCGAAGGGAATGGGGATGGTCCCTCCGCCCAGAAAAAAAAAAAAAAAATCTAAGGATACAGCGTCCTCCCCTCCCTGAATCGCCGCCTATTTTTATAATGTGTACGTTGTGTACGTTGATATTCCACTTTATTTCAATTTACTTCAGGCATTATAATGTATCTTTACTGCAAGTATACAAGTACTGTTTTACTCTGTTAAACTCACTTTGTTTGTTGTTGTTTTTATACGATTTTTATCACTGAAGAAAGAGTGATGTATGCTATGTTATTTTTTTTTTGTCGAAAAACGGAATAAACTTGAATTTGAATTTGAATTTGAATGTGTATGCACCTTTCACAATTTTGTCTGTTAACGGGTAAACCCCTCCATTCCAACATCAACTCACACGTAATAGATAAAGCGTTCAATTCCTCAAAGCGAATCCAAACACAGCTCTGAACGAGATAGCTATATCATTTCTATTCTCGGACCATGAGCATTAGGCCATACAGTGTATATAGAAACATAACATGAGGGTTATAGGGAGCAGGGAGCGGGGGGGGGGGGGGGTGGGGGAGAGATGAAGACGCCGATAAAATTTTGTCAATAGTCGATTCGCGCCAGCGTGCTTTTCCTTCGATCTGTGTTATACAATAATAATGAGCTTACTGCACTGTGTATCGTCTGAGTTATAAGGAGTGCCTTCTACACTGTGTATCCTATGTGCTTCATGTGTCTACCACACTTTTATCTGTAACTTACTATATTATATCTCAAAATATGAATCCCCAGCATTTAAAATCAAACTATACAAGCGGAGACAAAGACTTACGTTCAAGTATATCCTGGTAGTACCAGTAAAACGTCAAACCTCTCCTTTCTTCTTGGTGCAAGGTGCGAAAATACTCAGTAAACTTTTCGTCGAACACGACATAAAGCTGTTTTCATAATATCGCTGTAAGTCTATCACTTAGCATGTACTTGACTTTCAGTTTGAAGATTCTTGGTGATTTCTCTGGCAAAACTCACGGGAAATATTGGATGTGGTTGCTTCTGTCTCTTATACCGATCTCTTATACAATAGGTCTGTTGGTTTCCAAATACATGTGCTGAACAATCATGCCAACGGCGTCTGCAGTAGAACATGTAGACACGATTATACAAATCTGGACTTTGGACGTGTTTCGCGTCGTGCAGGTGTGATCGGAACTAGGTGTATGCACAGTGGAAATCCCCGTGTTTGCTTCATTGATTCTGAATGCGGAGATGTGGACCGTATTCATAAAAACGAGCATTATCCTTGTGCTAACCCATAGCTTGAATCAGTATGCACGAAAATTAGCAATTACTTGCAAGCCATTGATATTTTTTATGCGTACAACCCAATGACTGAGGCAGCCGACAAGTACAGTGTATCTTGTATACGGCGACACGTGTGTACTTAATATAAAACCTTATGCCCCAGTCACATAAACACGGATGATCGGATTTACACGGTGATCCGGGGAGATGGGATTTCGGGGACGTCCGGGGAGATCCGGGATTTTGGTATGACTGTACACACGGTATCAACACGGCAGCTACACGGATAAGGCCGGAAGAGCGCGGCGGCTACACGGACAAACACGACATCTACACGGACAAACACGGCATCTACACGGATCAACACGGCAGCTACACAGCAGCCACACGGACGCACCCCGGATTGCTCTGCCAACACGGCAATCCCCGGATGACGCCGGATGTTTTTGACCTCCAAAACTGATGCCGTGTTGGCCTCCCGGCGTCAACACGGATCTCTCCCGGGATCAGGGGGGCATTTCATGAAGGAACTTGTCAGATAAAATGTCTGACAAGTCTATTATATCCGACAAGTTCAGAGAAATCTGCCAATCAGACTACAGAATTTCTCAAAACTTGTCGGATATAATTGATTTGGCAGATATTTTATCCGACAATTTCCTTCATGAAATGCTCCCCAAATCCGGGGTGGTCCGGGGTGATCCGGGATGTCTATGTGACTGGGGCATAAAGAAAGCACAATTTGCATGTTCCCTTGCCATGTCTTTTGATAGTTACATTAATATCACAGAAACATGCAAGTTATGCTGAGTCAAGTGGAAGGTGCATTCCAGTGTTTTTTTGTTAAGGGACACCCACACATATCAGTACTTAGGCAATGATTGACAGATGAGGTCACAACATGGATGTTGGTTTAGTTGGAAAGATTTTTGTGGGCGTATCCAAGTAATCTGAAGTATATACCGGGTGTCCCCAAAAAAGCGGAACGGTGGATTTTCAGTATACCTTGAGTTCTAAAAGTGATATATATTTTGACATCATTAGAAAGGGCATCTTCTGCAGAAGACAGTGACACCTAAATCATTATATTTGGTTCGCCTTTTTCTAATGATGTCAAAAAAAAAAAAACCTAACTTTTATAACTCAAGGTACTGAAGACCCATCGTTCCGCTTTCTTTTCTTTTTTCTTTTTTTTTTTTGGGGGGGGGACACCCGGTATAGAAGAAAATTAGTTAAGAATTTGTGGAATGTTTCTAGATCATCGCAAAAGTGATGTTGAGGGTACCATAAATGAATACAAATCAACATGCATTTGTATTCCAGAGAACCTTTAAGCCGTTTAGGACGTGTCCCAAGTATACTCGGGCTGACGTTTTCCAGGCTGTGGACTGGTCCCGAGTATACTCGGGCTGAGAGAGTGAAATGAACACGCATTTTTAAACTTAGAATTTCACCAACAATACGATGCCTATGTTGAAAATGATTTATATTTTGTGGGACTACATACATCAAAGTTGCCATTTGTGAACATTTTGTGATGATTGGTCATATCTTATGTCTATAAACAAGCAAAATATTGACAAACATGAGTGCAATTTTCACGACATTCAGACCTTCGCAACGGTCGGGAAACTGACCAATGACGAGCGACCAGCCGCACGCTCTGGCGATCTCATTTGCATCGGTATGCAAATTGTCACACTCAAGTGAAAAGCGTGCGTGCGGCGGTCAAGACCGTTGCGTGCACGCACCTACCTTATTAGCACACATTTACATGATAAAGTATTGTAGCATACTACTTCGTGTTCTATCAGGAATGCAATGTCGTACTTATGGATCTTCTATGAAAGCCACCTCGGCATGACAACCTGCTTACCATTATTGGCATGAAATGTTGGCCTTCTTCTTCCGCTGCCGAGTCCTGGGATTTGCCAAAACTCGGCGAATTGAATAAATTCAAAAGTAAATCTTTTGCGTGTCCCTGCATGCATGTGATGTGTGTGAATGTTTTTTGTGTCTGTTTGTTATCATGACAGCGATGTTACTTGTAGTTGTTTGAAGAGTTTTACTGTCATGAATAATATTCTGATTATGTTATAAAATCGTTTAAAAAAAAGAAACCACTTGGCCTAGAACAAACCGAGTAGGGGATGTACTGCATACAAACAACGCAGTCGATTGTGCTACTTCATCGAAGTCGTAAATTCATATAAATTGAATAGACCAGGTGGCCAGAGTATCAGGTTACATTGTACCTCCTTGAATAGACAGGATGTTGATACAAAAACATTCCTAAGACGCACTCGTAGACGCCATCTGAAAAGTCGGGGATTATGAGCATACTAGAGAAGTTCAGAGGCCGATTACAGACAGTCTCTTTTTTCTGCACCGGTCCATAGAATGCATTATAGTGATGTGCTTCGTATGTATTACGTAACCACTTTTACGGACCCCAATGATTTTATGGTTGTTGGGAAGCGAATGTGCAAGTTCTCATGTGGTTGTAACCAACATATATGTATAGAATTTAAACTTCGACAACGAAATACGCTGCAATAAAGCGAGTAAACAAGATATATGGCTTTTTTTTCTCTCATACGCTTAGCATTCGCCAAAAAAAATGTAGATATAATTATGATGTTCGGTATTTGATGTTTGCAGCATTTCAAAGAAGTAGTCAAAATAAAATAATATCCCATATTTCGATGATATCGACGATGGTGATGTCGACTGTTTGGTCTTTTTTGTTCTAGTTCTGTATGAATTCCTCATAATATGCTAATATTCGGCTATAGTCGCTCTGTCAATTACTTATACATTTAGATGTCTGAGGTGTTTTCAGTCCACTTCTTTCGTAAGTTCACGAGTCATTTTTTTTTTTCGATCATTGAGTTCAATCTATTTATAATCAGTCAAAATAATATGACAACTTATACCGAAAAAAAAAAACAGACTTTTCTTTTTTTTCTTTGTAGAAAGCGCTCCAAATTTCCGAAGTGGTGATTCAATTTCGCGAGAGACGGAGATGTGATAACCACATCGCTTCCATTGAACACTTTGTTTAGGAGCAAGGTATTTCGGGCAATAAAAACATGAAATTAATGTTCTTGTCTTATCTCATGTTTATCGATGTAATCAATTTTTTTTTTTCATGTTGCCATTGAAGTAATTTATGCACTTATCGTGCCTGTGTATTTTTTTATGTCTACGTATATCTCTGCATTTAGGTATGCCTACATTCATTCATTCCATTAGACTTCGTGAAATCGCATTGAAGCATTTTCATATTCATAAACGATTGCAGCAAATGCTCGTTTCCTTTATACATTATGCTTATTGAATGAGATTGTTAGTACTTCATTTTTGTTTTGGTCTTTTATCGGGGGATGACTGGTATACACAATAAAAGAATATTGATTTACACTCATGACATAAGAGGAGATCATTTCAGCAAAATTAGCCGTCTGTTATGAGATATCAAAGAATGCCGGGAGAAATGTCGTTTATTTCAACAAAAATATCGTCTTTTCCTTATTTTCTGAAGTGATGTAATAATTGTAGGTCTTCAAGCCTGTGTGGCTTGTACTTGCCATACTTCCATGATCATGTCGGCTTCTTCTACAGCTGCCGGATGGCCAACCTTTTTTGTTGCTAAATTGAATGAATTTCTCCGTCGAACTCGGGAATGCTCACCTGCAACCCTGTTTGAAAAGACGCTCTCTCATATTGAGACGAATTTGAATTCTCAATGGACATTCTAATTTGAATTGTGTTAAGGCTACGTAATTTGAAGTGATAGGATATAGTGAAAGGAAACTGAGATTGAATGAACACCTTCATTGGGCGATCTTCTTTTTTTTTTTTTTTTTTTAGGCGATTTGGAATTACCTAACTCTGAAATTAGAAGACAAACGTACACACACACACACACACACACACACACACACAAATGACTGCAAAATCTTTGCATAATGTTGAACCATTTTGAACACTCGAATATGCCGTTTTGCTCTTCCTTTGTAATACATTTGCCTCGATTAGTGCTGCTTCGATTTATCTTATTGCATCTCATTACTTTCCTTTCCAGCTATCCACTTCTTCATTCCCATCATCTACAATTAATCGTTTAGATTGAATATCCCCATTGATGGTGGCGATCACCTTTCCAAGATACTTTGCCCGTATTATTATATATAATCTCATAAGATATCACTATAACACAGATTATAAGCAAACCTAGGCGTGTGTAATATTTCATTTCGTTTGCAAAAGTGTGTTCAGATTACCGTCCATGGAACTAAATTTAGAAGACCAGCCTATTTTTTATCTCTTTAACTCTCAATCTTTCTTCTTATCGCATAGACTCCGATGTTTCGTTTGCAGACCGGAAGAGCTCATAAATGCTCCATCAACTGACTTGAATAGGTGTTATATATATACATATATACAATAATCTATCCCGTTTGCTGATGATTATCATATCACTATGTGACATTTAATTTCAAGTGATGTGCAGTGAACAATACCTTCCCGCCATTACGGTAGAGTTGTAAGGGAATCATGATTGCACATCAAATTTGCAACATACAACCCGACAGTAAACTTACAAATGCGCTCGTTGATCTCCTTTATTCATCTCATGGAAAGCTAAGTCATAATTATGGTCGAAATCTGGACGCAGTCATGATGGATAATTTCACAAAGCAAACGTCTTTATACAAAAATGCATGGAGTTCGCAGGTTAAGTCACCATTAGCTGTCAAAGATTGCAAGAAAGATGCAACAATTTATCTGAATATTGAACGTCCCATCAGGCTCTTGTCAACATTATGAAAATTGTTGAAACAAAACCAAGAAACAAACTCAAATGGAAGATTGGTTTGAGAAACTCAACTTCGATGTTGCTTGAAGCTTTTTTTTTCTCTCTTTCAAACTTATGAATGACAGCGTGATTATGCTATAAGATCGTTCAAAAAAATCTACTCGGCCAACGAACCAAATAGAGGATATACTGTATAATAGTCATCATTTTCATACAATGCAAGAGCCGATATTGCCACTATGGGGTCTTACAATTATATTCATCATGGTGAAACACAGCGTAACATGTGCACGTGTTATTGGCAAGAACACTTTGAATAGACCAGGTGGCCAGAGTATCAGGTTACATTGTACCTCCTTGAATAGACAGGATGTTGATACAAAAACATTCCTAAAACGCACTCGTAGACACCATCCGAAAAGTCGGGGATTATGAGCATAATAGAGAAGTTCAAAGGCCGATTACAGACAGTCTCTTTATTCTGCACCGGTCCATAGAATGCATTATAGTGATGTGCTTCGTATGTATTACGTAACCGCTTTTACGGACCCCAATGATTTTATGGTTGTTGAAAATCCAATGTGCAAGTTCTCATGTACTTGATACGAACATGTATTACAGAATTTAAACTTCGACAATGACATACGCTGCAATAAAGCGAGAAACAAGACATACGGCAGAAGTTGTCTTTTTTTTTTCTCTCTCTCTCTCTCATACGCTTAGAATTCACAAATAAAAATTATGATGTTCAGTATTTGATGTTTGCAGCATTTCAAAGAGGCAGTCAAAATAAAATTACATCCCATATTACGACGATACCGACAATGGTGATGCTGACTGTTTAGTCTTTTTTGGTTCTAGTTTTGTATGAATTCTTCATAATATGCTAATTTTCGGCTATAGTCGCTCTGTCAATTATTTATACGTTTAGAAGTCTGGGTTTTTCAGTCCATCTCTTTCGGAAGTTCACAAGTCAAATGATTTCGCGATCATTGAGTTATAATGGTTTTAGCAACACACTACCGTTTTGTAGCTCAATCGATTTATAATCAGTAGCATAATTATGGTAACTCATGCCTAAAAAAAAAAAAAAAGAAAAAAAAACTTTTTTATGTAAATTTGTAGAAAGCACTCCAAATTTGCGAAGTGATGATTCAGTTTTGCGAGAGACGGAGATGTGATAACCCGTCGCTTCAATTGTACACTCTACTTTGTTTAGGAGCAAGGAATTTCGAGCAATAAAAGCATGAAATGTTCTTGTCCATCTCATATATTGATGTGATCAAATGTTTTCATGCTGCTATTGAAGTGGTTTATGCACTTATCGTGGCTGCGTATTTTTTATAATAATTGCATTATACATCTCTGTATTTACGTAGACCTACTTGCATTCATTCCTTTAGACTTCGTGAAATCGCATTGAAGCATTTTCATATTCATAAACGATTGCAGCAAATGCTCGTTTCCTTTATACATTATGCTTATTGAATGAGAATAGTACTTCATTTTCTGTCTTTTATCGGGCGATGACTGGTATACACAATAAAACAAAATAATATTGATTTACACCCATGACATAAGAGAAGATCATTTCAGCAAAATTAACCGTCTGTTATGAGAGATCGAAGAATGTCGGGAGAAATGTCGTTTATTTCAACAAACATATCATCTTTTCGTTATTTTCTGAAGTGATGTAATGATTTTAGACCTTCAAGCTTATGTGACATGTGCTCGCCGTTCTCCCATGGTCATGTCGTCTTCTTCTATCAGCTGGCGGGTGGTCAACCTTTTTGTTTCCAATATGAATGAACTTCTCCGACGAACTCGGAAATGCTCACCTGCGACCCTGTCTGAAAAGATACTCTCTCACATTGATGCGAATCTGAATTCTCGATGGGAATTCTAATTTGAATTCTGCTAATGCTACATTTTTTGAAGTGATAGGACATAGTGAAAGGCAAACGAAGTTGAATGAACATCTTCATGGCGCTATTTTTTTTTTTGTTGGCTATTTTGAATTACGTAACTACGAAATTGAAAGGCAAACGTACACAAAAAAAATGACTGCAAAATCTTTGCATAATGTTGTACCCTTTTGCCCTTTTTTGCCGTTTTGCTCTCTCTTTGTAATACATTTGTCTGAATTAGTGTTCCTTCATTTTATCTCATTACATCTCATCACTTTCCTTTCCAGCTATCCCCTTCTTCATTCCCAAATATACAAACGTGTAGATTGAATGTTATCATTGATGGTGATGATCGCTTCTCCAAGATAATCTGCCCATAAAATTTATATACATTGCATATGTATTATATAAAACGTAGAAAGATATTACCAAAACACAGGTTGTAGGCAAACCTCATCTTGTATAATTTTACATTACGTTTGAAAAATCTTTTCAGATTATCTACCGTCAATCAAACAAAATTTAGATGACCAGCCTATTTTTCTCTCCTTTTTCTCTTCTCATCGTATAGACTCCCCTGTTTCATCTGAAGAGCTCATACATGTTCTGTCAACTGGCTTAAACAGGACCGGTGTTTTATTCTTAGTTTGTTTGTTTTTCTATGTAAGAAATAACGATACTCATTTAGGTTGGTGATTACTTTTTATAATAATTAAATATATGTCTTGTATCACTGTGTGAAATCTCATTTCACTTGATACATAGTGAATAATCATTATCTTCCCGACATTACGTCGAAGTTGTAAAGGAATTGTAAGATCGCACAGAAAAATAGCAGCATCAAACCCCGATAATAAACTCACAAATCCACTCGGTGATATCTTGTATGCATCCAATGAAAACCTATTATAAGTCGCATGATCGAAATTTGTAGGTAGTCACGATTGATAATTTCAGGAAGCAAACTTCTTTATACAGACTTCTTCAGGGATGGCAGGTATCGCGCAAGCGTGGATTATGCACTTTTATTCGTCTCAAAGAAAGAAAGATGCAAAGATTTGTTTGAATATTGAACATATTCCAGGCTCTTGTCAATTTTATGGGAATTACTGAAACAGAACCAAGAAATAAACTCAAGTGGACGTTATTCTATTACGAAATTCGACTTTGATAAATCAGTATCACCAATTCTACTTGTAATATTACATCGTTGATGGTTTGCCTAGTGTTGAAATAAAGCCACATGCTTCTGTTACAGACACGCGAGCTTTGTATTTGGATACAAGTAGCGGGGACAAACAAGGTATAACAGATTTTCAAATGTTGTATACAATGAATAAACTTCCTTCTGTTTCCAAAATTCATTGACTAGCTATGGTAAGGAATTTTGTGAACAGCAGGAAGTCAAGAGTGGGTTCGTGTGCCTTTGATATCGCCACAATACGAGATTTACTTGGCGTATCTTACAGTCGTGTAAATGGAAATACGCAAGCCTGTACACAATCCTCCGATCGATCGCTTTTCATTGAAAGACTTTGAAGGCTTGTGATCAACGGATTACAGTTTCCATAAAAGATTGCCTCCATGAATCAGTAAATTCAAGACAATTATGTAGTAGAAATTTGCGACACCCTCGACATAGCCTGGTGCCCAATAATAAAAGACGCTATTCATTTGAGTTGATGAGGGAACGTAAATTGACGATCGTACAGTACGTGAAGTTCAAACCGCGCGCGCGAACTCAGATAGCCAAGGGAAGCGACATTATTATTCATGAGCGGTCGTTATTCATCCAATCAGAAAGCGGATTCCTACACCGCATACACGGCAATTTGATGATTGGGTAAAGCGGGACCGTAAGTCACACCCTCTTAGTAACCCTCGGTTCGAGCTCGATTTTGGAAAACCTGTCCGTCTGTGGGGGTGCTCGCTCGCCAAAGCAAACCGTCCTAAACGGGTTAAGCTACAGTAAGCTTACAACATTAACATTACTCTCTCACTTCGTTTTATTTTTACAGAAGATTTTTAAAGACGCTTTTCATGTGAGGCATGCTGGCGCCAAACTGAACAAACTTCGAAATTTGGTGAAAATCCGACATGGGGTTTCCAAGAAGATGTAAATGTACACAGTTCACGACGGACGCCGGAGGGTGAATGATCGCAATGTCTCAATTAAGTTTTTGGCTCAAATGAAGTTAAAATGCAAAAGCTCCCTCGTGAGGTAAAAGGATACCTTCTACAGGGGAAACTCGGTATAACGAACACTGCTATAACGAGATATCGGTTATAACGAGGAAATTTTCTCGGTCCCAAATTTCCTTCCACACAAGTCTATGTAAAATGCTACTCTTATAGCGAGATCGGCTATAACGAAATATCTGCTATAACGAGATAAATTTTGTGACTTCCAAACAAAGAAAAACATAGTAAATCAAACCTGCTATAGCGAGGTAAAGCAAAATGCCTTCGGTAAAGCTTTACTTCGCCTGTGCTATCATCTTCCGAGATTGTAAAGCTTGATGCGCCAAAAACTGTCTTGTACACACAATCATTTTCTTCAGTGCACTCCAGCTAGCACTGCATGCTGTACGTGTGAAGTGTGTGTGTGCACGCACACTGATACATGCAGAAAATGTGGTGGGACGGCCATATCATGACGTTTAGCAGGTGTGAGGCAATCTGATGCTGTGATTGGCCTTCTACTTAGGGAATTCCCCGTCTTCACACACACACGCAGTCATAATGTACATACAGAATGTGTCAAATACACACACAGCATTGTGCAGACCATTATTCGAGCTTTCCACACAACACACACGATAACCACATACCAATCCACAGACGATCTTGATACAATCGCAAGCTATATAAATTTACAAATTCAAACATCTACAATTAATAAGAAACACATTCTTGATATTGGATTTCCTTGGCGAAAAACATCTTCTTACCCATAAAGGTGAGTAATTCCCTCACACACAATATCAAGTTATAAGTATTGATTGAAATATGATGGGTAGTCCCACATGTGCAAATTAATGTCTTTATTTTATGCCTTCTTTTATGCCTACTGATATAACGAGATATCGGCTATAACGAGGAAAATGACTCGGTCCCGACCATCTCGTTATATCGAGTTTCCACTGTACTACACCCTCTCACCTCCACATGAAAACACGTTTGGCATCAGAGGTGACAGATACCACGAACTACGCAACTTACGCAAGTCATGTATGCATAATAATCATTGTATACATGTATACCGGGTGTCCCAAAAAAAAAAGCGGAACTATGGATTTTCAGTACCTTGCGTTCTAAAAGTGATATATTTTTGACAGCATTAGAAGGAGCGTCTTCCGCAGAAGCCCATGATACCAAAATCATGAAATTTGGTTCAGTACTTTTTTTTCTACGCCAATTTATGTAAATGCAGTCATTTTCAATTCTTTGCGATTTTTGAGACGCGTTCCATACGGTGAATTGTGTAAGCTCGTTGATCCATGTCAACAAAAGATACAGCTTTCATATTGGGAGTGCGCGCACACACCCACACACACACACACACACACACACACACACACACACACACACTGTTTTTTCCTGGCCCGTGCCCAATGTGAAAACTGTATCTTTTGTTGACATGGATCACCGAGCTTACGCAATACACATTTTCACCGTATGGATCGCGTGTCGCACGCAAATTATTATCTCGTAAGTCGCAAAAATCCGGCGAAATTTGACAATGACTGCATTTTCAGAAATTGGCGTAGAATAAAAAGTACTGAACCAAATTTAATGATTTTGGTAACATAGTCTTCTGCGAAAGATGCTCTTTCTAATGATGTCGAAAGATATATAACTTTTAGACCGCAAGGTACTGAAAAAAATCCTCCGTTCCGCCTTTTTTTTTTTTTTGGGACACCCGGTATATGTGATATAAACCTAAAATGGCATAGATCTATATACAGTACCATTTTACGTTTTTATTACATATAATCACACACAATGTATATGCATACATGCATATTATATATATATATATATTCATATATATATATATATATTCCTAACAAACATAATTCATACACTTTGTGAACAATAATGAAATAAATAGCTCCCTTGTGTAGGTTGGATATGACCCCCTCTCCGCCAGCTTGGTTGCTACATTGTATGCTTAAAAATTTGTACATTGTCATGTGTATGATCTTCAAATAATTTTAGCAGAATATTAGAAACCAGGTAACAAATTAGTTATCTAGACTTTTTTTCTAGCAACTAAAATTACTAGCCAACTCATCGAATTATTTTTTTTTTTTGTGAAAATTTTCCAAATTTCTCCCCAAGTGTGAGCCATATATCTTTTTACATTTCAATTGTAAGAATCTGACATATGACCATGTCCACACACATTACCCCAGGCTCCTGTCAAATACTGAAAGACTACTCTATGTTTGTTACTCTGAAGGTGGCCCGGGGACTCAACACCCATGTAAGGTTGGGGGGGGGGGGGTAGGGGGTGGCCCCCAAGGAGATGTTTCATGTATACATGTCAGGGCCATTGCTGCATTGTTAAAAGTGGAGGCACGCTTTGTACATCTTATTTCTGATGCCACTTCAGGGTTTCATCAGCTGATAATAAGTAGGCCTACAGTGCACTACGTCTAAAAATGAGAAAGCTTCATATTAGATTACCCGATCTGAGGGTTGAAATTAAATTTGCTACTGAAGGGTGAATTATTCTATGTATCATACACTGCATAATCAGACTGGTGAAATTTTACATTTCATGTGACAAGTGAATTCCTGGCAGGCACACACTCACACACACACACACATACACACACACAAAAAAAAAAATGCATGTTAGTAATTGGTTTTGTGAAGAACACTCGTGTATAAAGTTGTTTGTAACTTTACACAACTTCTTACAAATTGTACTATAAATTACGACACGGATGAAAAAGCAAAATCTGCACGAGTACACAAAATTATTTTACTTAACCATATTCATGTACATATGCACAATATTACTCTCTTTTTTTTGGGGGGGGGGCTATATCAAATGTGGCACAAGACAATTATGGGGGCACTGATTTCTTGTTGTTTTGTCTCTGAAAATTGTATCTGTTTTGTCTTGTTTTCTTTGTTTGTTTTTTTAACATACATGTATTCAGACCACTCAGAGACTTCAGGAGCATACAAATGAATAGGTTTCAGACCCGTTTCAATTAAGAAAATCACAACAAACATCCTACTCCAAAGTCATTTAAATTAAGAATAGTGGAAACTCATGGATTGCAACAAAGTACACAGAGTGTGACAGGCACACTGTATAATCTTTGCAATACAAAGGCTAAACAGTGTGGTAGGCACACCTTGTGGCACATTACACAGTGTGGTATGCAACACCTTGTGGCACATTACAGAGTGTGGTAGGCACTCCTTATACAGTAACTCACAGGATACAGTGTAGTAAGCTCACATTGTATAACACAGCATACACAGGCACACCTGATACTCCTTGTAACAGTGTGTGGCAAGCACATCTTATAACAGGATACACAGTGTGGTAAGTAAACCTTGTATTACACAGGATACACAGTGTGGTAAGTAAACCTTGTATTACACAGGATACACAGTGTGGTAAGTAAACCTTGTATTACACAGGATACACAGTGTGGTAAGTAAACCTTGTATTACACAGGATACACAGTGTGGTAAGTAAACCTTGTATTACACAGGATACAGTGTGGTAGGCACACCTTATAAAACACACTGGTATGCAACAGAATGTGGTAGAGACACATTGTAACACACTGCACACACAGTGTGGTAGGAACACTCCACTACAGTGGACTCCCGTTATAATGAAGTCCTTGAGAACGGCAGGTCTTTTTTTTCCTTTTTTTTTTTGTATATCGGAATTTCGTCATAACCGAACAAATAAATAGAAATACAGAGTGGGTGACATTGCAGCCAAAATTTTTACTCTGTTATAACTGGAATTTTGTTATAACCGTGTTCGTTATAACGGGAGTGCACTGTCTGAATTACAGGGGTAGTGTAGTATTGGTTGAGGTGACAATTCAGGATTTAAGACACATGTACTAGTACGTAGAAACCAAACTTTACAAAATTATAAAGACCATACAATTCTCAGTGTAATTCAAAGTTCATTTGATGAAAATCAGTTTTGAAATGGCCGAGATATCCATAAACAAAGCAAAGCAATCCTAATAAAAGATGGGTTCCACCTTCTATTAGGATTGCTTTGTGTTGGCTATTTCAGTCATTATAAAATCAATTTTCATCGAATAAACTTTGAATTCTTTTTAGAATTGTATGCCCTTTTATGTTTTGTAAGAGGTTTCTTATTATCTCAATAAATTATCGTTAAAAAAAGATGAAAACCTGAAGCCCCCCATCTCAACCGAAACTGTACCATTCTTTCAAACACAAAAGGACTGGAGATTCTTCTTTACATTTTATTACCTGTTTATCTCAAATCATTCTATTGGCCTGATTTGTATCATTTGGTAGTAGGTTCTACACGTACATGTAGAAGGGCAACTTTTGACATCCCTAAAACATTGATTAAAGTGTGTTTTTCAATAGTTTACATCTCAACATCGGCTGACATTCAGCAAAAACATTGGCAGGCATCAACTGACATCAAATACTACTCATCAAAAGCCAAGGAAATTAAACAGAGAGTCACCCATTGAGGATGGTATGGTCATGATTTGGCTAACTAGGCGTTTCTAATTTTTTTAACCTTTTTTTTTTTTTCAGGTTTTTGGAAACATCAAGACATCGTTTTCCATCTGTCAAAATTATAGTTTGAACATAATTCAAACTTCTCAGAAATTTCAATCTTGACCTAAGCAACATTCCCGCTTTGATCCACATGGCAAAAACAATCCACAACATACTATAACTTTGATATTTCGCCAAGTCACAGCGCTGATGTGCGTGGTTTGTATAAAGACAACCATTGTTTTGCAAAATCACAGCAGTGCTACACAGAGTGTGCATAATAACATAACATTATGTTGTTTTGCCAAGTTATGCCAGACATGTTTGGTAAGAGTGTACCAGTAAAACAGCATACATGTAGTATCTCTACAATAATTAACTCTACAATATATTCAATTGACTGAAAAGTATAATATATATCCTCACGTGCTTGGGAGAACAACACAAATGCAAGCGAGGGGCATGTTAAAATTAGGGTCTCAACAGGGTTTGCGTCATTCTCCCTGGTACACAACAATATATTGTTTTATTACATAACCATACCCCCTCGGTAGTAGTATGTTATCCACTGCTTGCAGAAGAAAGTATTTTGAAAAGTGAATCAACTGGAAAGAAATGGGAAAGCATTTGAAACATTGAAACTGTTAAGTAAAAAAATACCTGGGCCCCATTTTATCAAAAGATAAAATCGATTTTAAATGTCCTTACCACACAGGTTGCCATAGATTTACAGATGAAATCAACTTTATAATCAATTTTAACTCTTCATTGAACGGGGCCCTGATATACTGGCATTACCGAAACAGACATAAATGTACATTTTTTGCCAAATCAAAGAGTAATGCATCAAAGTCTTGACAATCATCTTGAAATGATAGTAGATAACATTAGGAGAGGGAATGACGGAGACAGAGTTATTGTGGAGTGACTGCCAAGTACTCCACTGTAACGAAGTCTACCATGTAGTTTACTCTACAGCTAATCAATGTATCCACAAACTTCTGTCCATCATTATTAACCAGAATAACACTGACTCAGCACATGTATGTAACCTCCTATACTGGGGGGGGGGGGGGGGGGGGTAAAAATAAGATTCAACATTGGGACAGTGAAGGAAGCAGAAATATGGGCATATGGGCAAAGGCAAAGTGAACAGTCAGTGTCAGAAGTTTGGCTGACCATTCAAATCGAGTCTTTGAAAGTGATGACTTTGTAGAACATTTTCTTCCTGGAAGTCACAGTGTTGATAGTAACGATGTTGATGGATTCTCTGCACTCTAGACTGAGTTTGCAGCATGTGATAAGGTGAGCTTCTCATTCAGTGTTAGCTGAGTCTCAATTAATCCTGACAGGTAGACTACCATCAGTAAATCCTGCAGGGGGAAGAGATGACAAGTGTTATGTAAAGCGCGGCTGAAAAAAAACTTCAGTATCAAAATCATTTGGCTAGATAATCAGCTTTTACATACAATAAGACAAAAATGGAAATATCAATTTGGCAACAAATACTCCACTGCTGTAGAGCATTTCTATCTTGATAGGTCTACAGAACATCTTGCCAATGAGAGACAATGGTATCACATGAGTGGCAAAGAATGGCTATCTGGCAATACACTAATTGTTTTGACCCTCCCCCCCCCCCCCTTCAGATCTCGGTTGTGGATCGCGCGATCCACGCGAAAATTTGCACTGAGGTAGAGGCCAATGTAATCTACAATACAGTATAGTTAGAATTTTCAAATTTTGATTTATATATTTTATATTAATTAATTTATGTTAATTCATTTTTTTTTTGCCTATAAATCAAAACATAAAGCTCAAAGACTAATTTTTGGTGAACATATTGTTTTCAATATCCTCATCAATAATATTGAAGTAAAAATTTGGCTTCTTAATCATTTCTTATGTACTTTATTGTTTATTGAATTTCTTATGTATTTCATTGTTTTTTACTTTTTGTCTTTGTTGTTTTTTTCGTCAAAATTTGTCGTAGAAACTTTTTAAAGCATAATCAGGCTAAAATAAATCATTATCAGCCATTGAAAGTAAAAATATTTATTTTTATATTAATCAATTGCAAAAGCACGATTTACATTGGATTTGTAGACAAAATCATGTTTTTGAGCTATTTTTGGGTTGACAAATTTTTTTCAAAGGGACATGGCTTCAAAACGGTATGCCCGGGAGCAACAGATTTGGTCTCAAAAGTTGCGCGATACTTGAAAGAAAAAAGTCATGAAATGTCGCGGCAAGAGCATCACATGTTGCGGAATAATCAAGCGAAACATCAAAGGGGGGGGCCAAAATGCCCCCTTCATCCGTGGGAATCCTCACCTTCATACTGTTGTTCAGCATCTCATCAAACTCATCTCGCTGAAGCCTTGGTACATTAGCCACAAGATTCATGAGAAAACGGCCAATCTGGTTGTCAGCTGATATCTTTCCACTCTGTTTAATAATCACAAGAGAAAAAAATAAATATTAGACAAGTGATGTATGACAAACATAAAGACAGAAGTGGATAAAACAGAAAAAATACAAATTGTAAGTAGCCACTTGTCCCACTTTGGGACATAGGAATAGCAGTCATTAAAAGAGCAAACACAACTATTAAAGACAACTACGTGACATATGCCTTGTTATTCCAGTCTGAAAGTAATAATGAGGGATTTTGATGAGCTGATAGCTACATCTGATTTAAAAAGAACAAGACTTGCAGATGCAGCTGAACCTCTTTAAAAAGAGGTCTAATATGACAAAACACTCTTGTAACATGGTGATACTGAAGATCCAAACTCTTTAAATTCCCTGCTTTTGTTCCTGACAAAGCGGAAAGCCTGATATAATAAAGTTATTGTAATGGTTGTTTGGTCCTTGTTATAGCAAGCTTGTCTTGCACACCTGTACGTGCAAATCTTAATCTAACGTAAGAAACAGTGACTAACACATGTTAACATTCATGCCCTTTGGTCACATGACCAGGTCACATGACCAGGTACTCACCAGGATGTCGTCCACATAATTGAGAACTGATGACAACATATCTTGAAGCTTGCCTGCAGACTTTGAGACGTATTCCAGGTCTGAATTCATGTCCATGGTCTTCTTGTGTGGGTCCTTCCCCCTCAGGAGAGCATCCACTAGACAAAAAAAAAAAAAAAAAAAATGGGACAATTCTACATTAAACTATCATCCACACATCAAACAAACAAGACATAAAATACATTGTGCAATTACCCATAAGGCCTCTTCTTACAAGGAAAGACCATGAGAGCAATAGACCAATTAAATTAATGTTATCATCAATATTTGGGACATTACCACATGTACTGAGTTTTCATCACTGTCCACCAGCCTGCAGGCAACTATAGATGTTAAAAATGTGTAGCCTGGCTATCTGGCTACGTTTAATAGGTTTGCGTGTGGCAAATGGGAGTGATCTTAAGATGAAGTGGTAATAACTGAAAAATTAAACCAGCAAGATAAAACCAGCAAGATTCTCATGTCCACTGTCACAATAAACTTGACTCTGGTGTGGAACATTTCAGATGGCTTTTGGCACAAATGTTTTGCAATAATTTGATGGTACTGCCGAAACTGTTGATTTTTGCTCTAAAATAATTCCCTACATGTATGCATAAGCCATGTAAAATTAAGCTGTGCCATCACAATTTCATTTGGGTACTGACAAAACTGCAAAAATATTACCCAAAAAGACACACCACAATTACTAAAATCTATGTTCATTCCTAATAGTGGCTGCTATGATGATTTCTAATCAATCACAATATATCGAACCGTAGCAGAAGTAAGCAGGATCCATTGCATGAGAGTGATTTGCAATTGCAATCACAGCATTTTAGCTGCACATGATTCAATACTACAGCTAGGTCACCTTTCGACCATCATAAACTTGAAACATTCTTCCAACCCACCACTGATTTCCATCAAATAAACTTTGAGTACCAACTGGAATTGTATGCTCTGTAATATTTATAAGTGGATTCTAGTTTATATCTCATAGGGAGTTAAAATCTGAATCTCCCATCTCATCCAAAATTACACCATCCCTTTAAAGCTACTAAAGAAAGTTCTAAGGACTAAAAATTCATCTTCTACCTTTTGGAATTTGACTGCAATATACTGAAACTCAAAGGCTTTAAGTTTAATTATGCTTAGGAACTACAAGGAATTATGAAAAAGGATACTACAATGTACATATGTACACATATTTAAAGCACAGAATGGTTTTCAAGAATACTCAATACTAATACTATTGAAAAATCAAACTCAGCTTCAACATATTTACATCTCAGATGTTTCCTATGCCGGTATGTGATTGTATTACTCACTTGCAACTCTCTCTGGTTGATGACATGTAATCTTCATTGGCATCGGAATGAAGACTGTTCCTTGTGATTTGTCTGGAACACCCATGTTTTGTCTGATTGAAAGAAAGGATACAACACAGATCATTGATCTTGGTATAATGTGAAAAGAATACGATACATGTGTATGTAGGCAAAATGTGCAAGATGACATGATCTAACCTGTGGAAATAGAATAAACAAAGAGAAGTGGTTTGATATTTCTTATCATCAACTCATCATTTATCCTGAAGAAATTGACAGCTGTGTTCAATTGACTGGAATGCTTCTGCTTTCTTATTTATCATATGATCACACTGCTGAAGTTATAGCAAGAAAATTACATTTTCTTTTCTATCTTATTTTTTTAAATCAAAATGCAGCACTACAGCCTTTAACTCATATACACTAGTTATCATATTCATGTTATCAATAGTATTTTGCTAATCTCCACCAAAACAGCATGGGCAATCTCAAACTAAAATGGCTGGGTATCACCGAAGTAATAGAAACCTTTTATCTTGGCTTCATACTTTTATCTGTGACATTTCATGCAAAAATGTATCCATTACCACTCTGTCCATAAGATTACTATAACACAAGACATTTCTCGCTGAAAACATGACTGAAAAGAACTTTTCTTGGGCCAAAAGAGCAGTGACCCTTGACCTTTCACAACTGCTATTTTATGAAAATTATCATCATTTCATGGGTTGACCATGAGCATTTGGGTGGCTATTGAATTTCTTGTCATATATGATGCAACGTCTACCATGCACTTTCAAGATCCAGAACATTCCTTCAACTGGTGCAAATCTTAAGCTTTAGGTCTCCAAGGAAAAAAAAATAATATAAAAAGAAAGAGGAAACAAAGAGGCAATGACACTGTACTTTCAACCTACACTTATCTACACCAGTCATGTCCCAATAATATTTTTGCTCTGAGTTTAAAATTGTGTCTACAATACCTCAACTTATAGATTACAATGTATTCAAGTACCTCGAAAGTGGCTCTGGTATTACTTGACTTACCTGACCCATGTCTTAACAGACAAACTAAAGTCCGTCAATGTTGTGTCTACTGTCACATGAACAGGATTTTGACATTCCCTTGAGTAGTAGTCATGGATCAGGACTGAATGACCTGTGATGTCACTGCCTGTTGCATACCTGTAAAGATATTACACAGCAATAATGATACTCATACCTTATCATTACACAAAGCACTGCAACATGAAACACTGTCAACTTCAATATTGTATGATCAATATACAGAACTGTACTGTATGATAATGATCATGCAATGCCATCACACATCAACTGTAATACAGTGCACTCCTGTTATAACGAAAATCCGGATACAACAAAGTACAAATTCAGGCCGCAACAATATCAGCTTTATGTATTTTTCTTGTTTATTTGTTCAGTTATAACAAAATTTTGAAATAACGAAAGAAAACTGCAAGTCCCAAGGACTTCATTATAACAGGAGTCTACTGTACATGAAACACTGTCAACTTCAAGATAATATGATCCTACAAATGCATCTACAGTGTAATACAAAAGCATTGAATCTGATGTTGCAAATATCATATTTTCCCAGTGGGTTACAGCTAAGCAGGGAGGTGGCTCTTTCTCCCCATTTCTATTTGGTGTGCCACTCATACACACTGAAAAGGCAATTATCTTGGAGGATATGATAGTAGTAGTACATACAACTTGTACTCCAATACCCCATACTGCCTCAGCAACTCATCATCGATAACTCATAGACCGTCCTCTACATGCCTGTACTACAGTGCACATCTTTGAACACATACAAATGGGATATTCCTTCATTTGGACTATTCCAAGCTATTGTCTTCTTTTTCTTCTTTTGTTTTGCCTTTGTTTTCCAATGCTGTGGCAATTCCCCTTCTCCTTTGCTGTAATGCATCACTAGGTACAAATTTAATCATCTTTGCTTTCATCAAGCAGAAAATTCAACTATCATTCAATAAAAGCTCCTTTGTTTTATCAATGTCTCACATACAATTGTAGCAGAGTGTGATTTGCTGTGCTAAAATCACCTTACAATGTGATATTTTATGCTTCTAAAAAAACTGCCTGTTTCTTTTTGAGAATCACATGATAATAACAAAATGAAGTGTACAGCCACATGATGAGCAATTGGTTTTGTCTACAAAGATAGACATTATACTTTTGACTACTTGTACATGAATATGCAGCATCAAACTTCAACTAATCTTTCTGATCACAATGTACTTACCAGCCTACAATGTTTTCCCAGGAATTCACCTTTTTGTGCAACTCAAACATGTTTTTCGCAAACTCCATGTCAACTGCAACCTACAAGAAAAAAACAAACAAAAACACATGATGGAGATGATTGTCAGTGTTACCATCATAACACACACAATTTTATCTACATTGGAAAATATTCATAAAATCACAAATATTTTATCACAAAGTAATATTATCAAGGAAGATAAAACAATTTCCACACTTTCCAAGAGACGACAGAGTCCACTGACAGATTATTCATTACAACCAAAAAGAGAGCATTGTAACAAATCATCACTTACAAGGTCCATTAGTACATTCCAAGAAATAGTTTATTAGTGCTTAGAACTATGTGCTACATACACTGTAAGGTAAAATGTACCAGAATCACTTTTTTTTTTGCAAGAAATTGATGTCCTGGTATCTAACAGATACTAGTACAATGAATCGCCATAGGATCTCTTCTTCACCGCTTTTGATTCCATCAAATCTGGTTCATCCATGATAAAGCTCATGCACAGAAAGTTTATCCAATAAAATTGACAAGGCGACAAATCAAACTGGTGACTCTTTCTTTTGTCCTCACTTATTCTTGAACCAAACTTTTTATCATGACACCTTCAGCTGCTCTCTATTACAGCAAAGACTCTGAGAATCTTGGCGCTCGCGAAATTAAAATGCACATGAACATTCATTGTACAATATTCATTTCACTATTCATTTGGTACTAAAAAAAAAACACTTTGTAGTTTGCTTTGATTTGGCTAACTTGGACCATGCAGAATTCATGAGCTGACTTGAGCCTTTTGAATCCGGTTAACTGGTAACAATAAATCAAAGAATTACACCACCTTATACATTGTGGCACATAGCTGAATATATACCTGAATGAAAAATGTGTAAAGGTAATTTAGCTCAATATCTAATGATTATCATCTTGGTACATGTACACTTTGTACCTTCTAAAAATCTCATGGCCAGGATGGCCTAATTTCTTTATTTCTTTGGAATGTGTTTATTTCAGGATACACTTCAAGCCACTTGCTGGATTACCCTAGTGACAACATAGTGTGACTGTTATCCCTGAATGAATGGGTAGCAAGTGAACATGTTACAATGTACAATACATGACTGCATTGTGATGAAAGTCTTCCCTCTTACCTCATCTTCTGACTCATTGTGTGGAACACAAAAGCAATTTGTCACTTCGACAACTCCTTGAATATTTGTTCCTGAAAAACAAGCAAAATGAAATGTCTTTATGTCAATTGTGACGTGCATTACTTTGCATTTAGACGCATGGAGCAAATAACCATACAATCATTTCTTAAAATACAGAGCATTTCCTTAAGAATTTTGGATGACAATCATACATTGTACTTTTGATACAATTGATGTCACTGTAGAAAGCATTATGAATTCTGATGTTATGTTTTCCAGCCATCATGATGGATTCTATTTTACTTTTAACAAGTTTCCTGGTTGCAATCAAATGCATCTGCAGCTGCTGGTGGATTATTTCAAAAGAAAAAAAAAAATCTTAAAAACTGAGACTTTTTGGAAATGAGGCGTGGTTAAGTCGCTGCAATTCATTCAGAACATAAAACACAAGGACAAACCATAAGGAATAACCACAATAAATTATGTCACATCACTCAGTGTCTGAACTCTGATGTGCAAAGCAATCTAGACTACAAGAAAGACAAGACTTCTATGTCCCCTACTATCAAATTTTGACATGCCATTCTACACTAGGTGGTCTACCCTACCCTTGTTAGCTTACACACCCATACAATGTACATGTATGCATGTGATACATTTGGTGAGTGTTGAGATATTATAAAGTACATCCAGAATTAGCTTACAAAGCTACAGCTACAGGTAGGATAACGTACAAACGTGTACAAACATACATTTACAATGTATGTAGAGTGATAGGGCAAAATTAGTGGTGCAGGTAACAATGCATGTACATTGTAAGGAAGTCTTTCCTAAAAAAAAAGAACATCAAAATTCAAATGCATATACATGCTTTCACGACTTGTGAAATACATTTTAAACATCTAATAGTCCACCATACACAAGGAATATTTCTGGCATATTATCCTTAAATCATAATGACATAACAATTGATCGTCACGTATCAATTAAGGCAGTGTCACTGTGTGCTCTTTTCAGTACAATTTTAAGTTGTGAATTGTGGGCACTGCCGAATTGTGTATTCCCCAATAGCAATAGCATAGCCACCCCACCAAACCGCATTCACCTAATGTCCCTCAACGAAAGATACAACCCAACCCATACAAGTTACAACCAAGGGTGTCCGGATATGATTCTGGAGGTCGGTCCCTGGCACAACACTAGTGACTGTGTAGCCTATACAACTACACAGGGCTGTGTATAGTCTATAGACAGTGACTGTGTACGTGGAAGCTGGTTTAGCTGCTGTACCTGTAGCTACGTTTGTACGGCACACATGATGTACAATATGTAGGTGTAGGATAAGTCTCTTATTTATTTATTTTTTATATCATTAGTTCAGTTTGTAGATAATAAATAATAAACTCGAACATTTTCATCAGCATTTCCATCGGCATTCTTTTGTGGATTGCCTGTCATGTCGGGTCTAAAAAGAAAGACATGACCGTGGATGTTCCATACACAGTGTAAGTGCACGTGCGTCAACTCTCTCGTTGAACTCATTCATTTACGATCCTATCTGATCCAACAACGCGTGGTGCTTTGCATGGCATGATAGGTCGAGCGCGGGCATGGTGAGCTGCCGGTGCACGGTTTGCAGTGCGAACACTCGCAATATGGTAGACTTGACATCCGGAAAAACAACAGTCTAAAGTATTTTTTGAAGTACCAATCCACACACACATATTCTACTCTTACCTAACAATGTTCCTATGACACGAGCATTTTCATCAGTTCGCCTTTCGTACGAATCTACGATGGAAAATAATACCACTGGGTGGATGTTGACGACTTTCGGTGAGACAGCCATTTTGACGAGTGCCCTCTACGACTCGTGTTCGTCAACCACCACAGTCAACGCACGACAGCACTAGCTAGCTGCACTGGTCATCCGAAGATAAAGAGCGCGTATAAGGAAAGATAGAAAAGTATCTACATCTATTACATAGAAATTTAACTGTCTACACAAAGAAACAAAAAACAGCAACGACAACAACAACAAACGTTTTGCACAGCACTGACCATAGAGATTGGTCAACACCTCTAGCACAGTATGAAATAATATTCTCTATGGTCAACACTGATCTATCTCTGTTCGATAGCTCCCTACAGTTGTATTACAGTATTGGTGGATATGGAAATTGGGCTTTTTACTTTTTTGCGAGATAACAAGAAAACACCTATGATATAGTACAGAGCATACTATTTTAAGAGGAATTCAAAGTTTGTTTGATGAAAATCGGGTTTCGAATGACTGAAACATCCAAAAACAAAGTAAAACAAAACAATCTTAATATAGTGTGGGTCCCACACTTTATTAGAATTGCTCTTTTTTGGATATCTCAGTCATTTCAAAACCAATTTTCATCATGTAAACGTTGAATTCCTCATAGAATTACATGATGCTCTTTCATGTTTAACCCTAACCAGGCCGGGCTTTTTTGGGTGTTCTGTGGCCGGGGAGGGGTTGATTCAACCCCCCCCCCCCCCGATCTCGGCCGTCGATAGCGCAATCACCATGAAATTTGGCACGTGCACTCCCTGTGGCGTAATCTACCAAACTATACAAAAAGAAAATGGAAATTTTCGTCACAATATTACTTATGGTAATACATGTATATATGCATAAAATCATACATTTTGCTCTAAATCAGAAATTAAAGCTCCTAAGAATCCTAATTTTTGGTGAAAACATTCTTTGTAGCATTCCTAACATTATACTTGAAAAAAATTGGTATCAAAATCAACTCTTATGTATTATATTTTTTATGATTTTCTTATGTATTTCTTTGTTTTTCGACCTTTTGTTTCATCATTTTTTCGCAAAATTTATGACAGAACCTATTTCAAGCATAATTATGCTAAAATTAATTAGTTTCAGCCTATAAAAGTGGAAATAATCATATCTTTATGAATAAGAAGAGAAAACTCCATTTGCATCGACTTTACACACAAAATCACGTTTTTGAGCCATTTTCGGTCTGACAGGCTTTTATAAAACGTTATGCAGCGTCGTAACGGTATGCACGATTTTCACGAAAATGGTGTCAAAAGATGCGCGAGACTTGAAAGTAAAAAGTCAGCGAATGGCGCGATCAAAAAAAATCGCGCGGCGGAGTAGTTGCAAAAAATGTCGAGGGGGATCGATTGGATCTGGATAAATACCATGAAAAACTCTGGATAGGTACCCTATAGAGTATCACTCAGCACTGTGGGGGTATGGTGTGATGTGCAGCTGATCCGCACAGCAGAGGTGACGCTGTTAAGAGCGCTTCTTTAAATGTATCAAATTTATGAATCTGTTTAATATTGCTCGGCAGATTATTCCAATCCTTCGTTGTTCTATGGAAGAATTAGGAGTTGGCGAGAGCAGTTGAAGAACCGTGTAAAGTAGAATTTATGAGGATGATAACTTCGGGTGCATACTTCTCGGTGCTGCGTAGGGCTGATATTGCCGTGGGCATCAACCATAGATATACAGGAAATGTTGTTGTTGTTTTTTTTTTATAAACTATAGGCTACCTTTTTTATGCATCATCTTTAATCTTTCTTACATGTTCCTGTAATGGTATGATTTTTGTTTGTCATTATCGTAAATCTGTAAACTCAAAAGTCCAATAAGATACCTATGAACAATACAGGTCTAATTTCTTATGTTGTAACAAGACGCTCACACTGGCCGATCATGAGATAAAATTGAGGTCATAAAGTTTGAACTGTTCTATTAATGTGCCAAATATGATCGATTTTAATGATAAAGAAATCATAAATAAAAAAAATCATAAATAAAAAAACTTGATCGCATTATAAGCATAATAAATCATTTCAATTTCTTATGTATTTCTTTATATTGTGGTGAATAGGGCCCTCAATGAATAAATTTGAGAAATTCCACAATCTATCCTCTAATGACTTGTATTTCCATGAAAAGATCAGTGGGTCATGTAGAGTTTGAGTTGCTCATTATATACTCATGCTTGATGCTAAATATGACGGCAATAATCACCATCAATAATAAAGATGGCATAAGTAATGGCGGCACAAAAATCAAAACGGATGCATGCACATATTCCTTTTTTTCCTTTGAGAAAATAGTGTTAACTGATTCTAGTGGCGGGTCCAGTGGGGCGCACCGGGCACACCCTCCATCTTTATCTTATTTTTCTTTTTGTTAAAACAAAAGAAATAAACAGAAAAGTTCTTGTAAAGGCGTCTCCCCTTTAAAGAATTCCTGGATCCGCCCCTGAAATCCATTTATTACCCAGTGTATTTCAATATTTTGTAGACTCTCAAGACTTCTTAGCAACAGCTGGCTATAATTTTATTGCAAAAATGAGCTAAGCGCTATCAAAAAATTTCAAAGTATAATGGATAAGTCCGTCCTCAGATAGAGCAAAATAAAACTTTCCGGCGATACCTCACTTATGACATAACAAAGAATATTCTAGAAGTGATGATCCTGTATTTTCTTATTATTTTCTTTGTTTTTTAGCAGTTTTGATAACAAATATTTCAACTTAACAAAAATGTAGTAAGCACGTTTTGCGATAAAACTCTTCATAAAAAGAATACACATGGCCTATGGGCCTGTCATTGTAGAACGCCGGTCTATTCTACGTTTTTCCATCTCTGAAAACTGAATATGGCACATTGTTTTAAATAATGGTTTGAAGCAATTTGTTAGGACTCTACTCCTGAGTCAGTCATAATTTGATTTTATATTCTTTTCCATATTTTCAGTTAGGCCTATATTGAAAATTGCAACAAATAAAATCCCTAGATATAACTACACTAGATATACAGCAATTCGAAAAAATACGAATGATGAATCAAATATTATTATATAAAGCAAGCAGGTCGGATGTGCTGAGAAGCAGACATCGCTCCTTGAAGAGTTTGATATTACAGGTGGGAGCTTTATTTCATAGAGCATATACTTAAGAAACTCACTGCCAAACATTGTACATTAGATGAGGTAACTTAGCTCTTGAAATCTGCAATGTTTCTGTGAAATTAAAATAAAAGAAAAAACGGCCATTAGATATACAATGAAGGTGTGGCTAGAGATTTTGATAACATACGCTATTTAGGCTACATGGCACTCGTTGAATGGAGAAACTTTCAACCTTTTAAAATTTAGAAGTACCATGTAAATAAAAGTTACTCAATTAAGTCACTATATGATTATTCGTTTCAAATGGAAATATCAGTCAAAAAGCGGTATAGGCCGACTATATTATTTCAAAAGGTATATAAGTCTCAGAGTTGTCCTTGTGTGGAGATAGGCCTGTATAAGGCCTTGCATTCAAAATGTAAATATTTTGGGGTACAGGTCTATAGATTGGGCAGGTGAGTGTAAGTTGTTAAATAAAACCATCCGCTCATTTAGGCCTATTCTTTATAATTCCATATTTTGATAAGAAGCGTGTATGATTTCTACGAACATTGGTGGAATTGAATGAAAAAAAAAATAAGACGAAGCAATCAGCAAGCATCTTAGGTTTTTTTTTTTTTTTTTTTTCATGAAATATAGTGACCGTCGTCACACCGGTACTTTCGAGAGCAGCGGCGGGTGGGGGGGGGGGGGGGTACCGTCCGGGTGCGCGCCCCTCTTCATTTTTGGTTAAAACAAAA
This sequence comes from Diadema setosum, assembly GCF_964275005.1. NCBI lineage: Eukaryota > Metazoa > Echinodermata > Echinoidea > Diadematoida > Diadematidae > Diadema > Diadema setosum. Next base: position 42,049,564 of record NC_092690.1, on the reverse strand, counting down.
GAAATAAAAAGAAAAAATGGAACTGAATTTTGCAAAGGTGCCTCCCTTTATACGGAATTCCTGGATCCATCCCTGTATGGAGAGAAATTATGAAACCAAACTGCAGCAGGCCGGTTTCCTTTTGTCAACTTTTAGACACATGATAATTCTAGTGATCTAAATATATGCTTGTTTATTTTCTGCTCTATGTTTTCCAGTGAACTTGAATATTATTGTAATGGACTGATTTTTTTCTCTCTCTCTCTCTTGAAACCATTCACTTATATTTAGGCCTACTTTTATTCCATGATGGTTATACGATAATGCTTTTTCATTCCACATCGAATCAGCCTGCCATCCTAAAGTTCCGTTACTTATTAGGTTGAATTTGTGAGAAAGGATAAAATGTTTGTCGGAGTCACACTCCCCATATTGACTCAATTGCCTCAAAGACAAGATCAATGGTTTTAAACCATACTGTCTATATTTTCGAAAACATATAGAAGCTGCTATGCTGGATTAGATTGAAGGCCAAATGAATTATTGTGTGCTGTTTCGCCTTCAAAAGGATTCAGCTTGACATAGATGCAGCACGGTAGTCCCCCCCCCCCCCCCCCCCTCGCGTCCTGGCTGTGTGTTTTTTTTTTTTTTTTTTTTTTTTTTTAGCTTTGTTTGTATTTTGTGCCGGGTTAAAGTATTTTGTTTGATGCACATAACATAATTTTGGATGCGTGGGACTGAAAAGCTGCAATGACTGTTTCCTATAGCAAGGATTCAGTTAAGACTTCCTCTATACCCAGGGCATCCAGGAGCCGTCAGAGTGAGATGAATATTGATCTGAGAGTTTTGCTCGTAACCAATTATATGGATTATTGAAGTCCAGATTATGACGGAAATGATCTAGTAAATGGCGGCATTCTTCATGCATCGAGTGTTATTTCTTGCAAACTCCTCTGCACTCTTTGTGTTCCCCGCTTAAATCCTATCCATAGGTATGTATGTGAAATTTGTGCATATTTTTGACTCATTAGCAGAGAATGGATTTTTATTTTATGTTTAGTTTCATGTGACGATCAGGATGAGGGTTATCAGTGGCGGATCCAGAGGGGGCGCAACCGGCGCACGCCCCCCCCCCTTTATTTTTCGTTAAAAACAAAAGAAATAAAAAGAAAAAAAATGAAATGAAACCCGGAAGTGGCACCAGAAATATTAGTCACGCGCCCCCCCCCCCCCCCCCCTTTACAGAATTTCTGGATCCGCCCTTGGTTATGTTTGTGAGTAGGTTTGATATGTTTGGCTCAGCGTGGACATTGTTCATATGAAAGGGAGCAATCTAGGCCTACATGCCACTGCAGGTCGGAAGCAAAAAAAAACAAAAATATGTTTATACAGTCTACAACGCACTTTTATTTTGGAACCGATCTCATTCTTTGTTTTAGTCGCGACGCACAGGAGAGGGCAACACAGAATATCGCGACTGCGATGATCGCGCGTGCGCAGCACCAACCCATGCCTTTATCCACAGCTGCTAGCCAGTAGCCAGTACGCGCGCAGCCAGTACCGCGCCGCTCGCTCGCTCGCTAGCTAACTGGCTGTGCATAATACATGGCATGCATAGCATCCTGCGCTATACGTGCGCCCTCGATCCTTTCTCCTTGACAACCGAAAACTCCAAAATGGACGACGAGCAACAGATGAACGGAGGTAAGTATCTATCCACTTACACACGTTAACTGGACTGTTTTCGATGATTTTCACGTGAACTTTCAAGACAATTTGTTTCAATATGCAATTCATCTACATACTTGTAGGTTGTTTGGCAACTTTGGTGCTGCTGGGTAAAAGAAAACCAGTCATTATTTGGTGACAGTGCTAGCTAGTTTTGCATTAAAACTACGGGGGCTGACCCTCTCTGCTGTGCAACTCTCCGCGGAGCTCCGCCTGTGGTGCTGCGGGCTCTTCCGTGTGAGATACAGTAGCCCGTCCAGACGCCGCAGTTGGGTACCTGTACAGCGACAGGGCTGTGTACCACTCACCAGTTAAGCGTGGGAGATACTTACTTACTTGGATACTTGGTTGATTAGCCCTCTATTCCTGTGGGAAGGGCTCTCAGTCTATTCTTGAAGGATGCCACAGGGGGTGCAGACACAAACGTGCTCTGGGAGGGAGTTCCACGGCTTGACCACTAAAGAGTAGAAGTGGCCAGCAAGCTGGGTTTTTGTAGCGTCTATGATACAACATAGAGTGACCTCTTAACGTTAGTGTTTTAGGTGGGGTAGAGAAGAAAATATGGTTGGGTAGAATCTAGAGAGTTCTGCTTGAATTTACTAAAGAGTTTAAAGCTGTAGACACCTGGACCCACTACCACAAGATCTATCATCTATATCTTCTCAACTCTCTTCAAAGTTAAAATGTTAGTTAGAGATACAATTAGAATCTACAGTCTGTAGTCTAGAAATAGAATTAGAAATACATCATACAAATGTACATGTAACGTTATGGTTCTAACTTCTAGATCTATTGCATGCCAGCAAATTTTACTGTCGCAACACATGCATAGATTAGTATCACATCATGTCATATTGTATGGTAGGTGTCCAACCCACCGACCGGGTCCATAACGACCGACCGCGCATTATAATGGCATTGCGCGTACAGAAAGAAAATGTACGCATGGGACTACGCGCAACTGTGTTCGATTCTTCACTGGGCTACACTACCGAGTAAAATGTGGCGAAAACAACTAAGTATTCCCTCTAAATTACCGAAATTTAGCAAAATCGAATAAGGTTTATCGTGTACATTGTAACTACATATAACTAGGTCTACCTTTGCTGACTCGTTAGGAGATGTAGAGTATCCTTCCGTAATACATTTGACGATTTTGACCGCAAAATTGTCACCGCCGCTTGTACGATCGTGCACACACGTTACACATACACATGACATAAACATTAATTTTGTCGCCCGCTACCCGTACGAGTTGATGCAGAAACGAGAAATGAATGTGAAAAAACAAACCGACTCATCTAATTTATTTCAATTACGATGAAAAGTTTCCTAATGAAAATCAAGTCAAATTCATCAAACAGTCCTTCAAAAGTAATATCGAAGGATTCAAAATATATTCAAATATTATTGGGGAAAACATTACGACTAGAAAAAAACAGCAGCTTGTCAAAAAAACGCGTTTAAGTACGCTTTATACGTATTGTCAATAGAGGGCGGGGTGGTCGGTCGATATGAGCCGGGCAACTGAGTGCGGAAAAAATGACACCCCACGCGTTCGAAGCCGCCATCTAGAGGGCGTACCTCAGATCGCATTTTCAGTGCGCGCTTGTGAATCCGGAGTATTTTCTCCACACGTGAGTAAAATTTCAGGCAAATTGTGAGATTTTTCACGTTTCTATTGATAGAAAAAGGTTAGGTGTCCGATATTATGAACACCCAACCATACTTGCACAGTCGTTCACAACAGGAAAGTGCCTTAGTCACCTCCAAAAATCCATCTAAAAAAATCCTGAATTTCGCCTGTATTAAAAAAAAACAACAAAAAAACAGAATTTGTGCAACTTTTTCAAAGCACATGCAAATTAACTCCCGCATTAGAATCAGGGTTGCCAAAGAGCGCCAAAAATTGAGAAATAGCCTAAAGTATGCTGTTCTGTTGCGAGATTTTTTGCTTATTATTGCAAGCTTAGACTCAAGTGTGATGGTATCCTCAAAAACACAAAAGGAAAACAAAATCTCTGTACGTGCAGATGCAGTGACTAAATGTAGAAACACAGGGTTTGAATGCAAGTGCCAACTTGCCAGAATTCGGACACCAGCTGGCGCCGCAACGTCCATGATGCAACATTGTGCCAGTATGGCGCGGCGCTATTTTTATTTTAAGCGGCCTTGTATGCACACTGACATTCAATGCACGTGAGAGTCTAGCGTGTGTTTGAATTATATTTAACGTACATTGTTGTAGATATAATTTTGTATGTATTATTTGAGTTGAACAAATATTGCAGAAAAGCTTCAGTGTGCGAAAATTGATGGTTTTACTCTGGGTGTGTCACTGAGTGTCATGTAAGGATAGCGAGTTTCATCCAGACTAAAAATTAACGTGCTGATTTAAAAAAAAAAAAAAAAAAATGGACATAGAATAGGATTCCTTAAAGACATTAATCCTCTATTTGTCTACATGTTCTTATTTTCAGATTCTTCTGCAGCTGCTGAAGAGCAGCAAGGAGAAGGAAACAATACAACCCAAGAGCCATCAACTGAAAATGGTGAGACTGACTAAAGAAAGTGGAAACAAATTTTTTATTATGGCATTTTTTAGGAAATTGAAACAGATGCACTTTCAATACTGATATCTCTCTATCTCCACAACTTGAAAAACTTAGAACCATTGTCTGACAACTCAAAATATACGTAATAGACCCAAATGCTCACTATTCAAATTGCACACGATCTTGAGAATGATGCACTCTGTAGTACACATTGCTAAGTCTGTGATCTGCCCAGAGGAGAAAGAATGTCTGTCATTGTTCTGTTCATGATATAGGAGCAACAGAGAATAGTCCTGAAGAGCCAGCAGGAGTGAGTGAAGAGGGTGCAGGAGAGACCCAGGCTGTAGAGACAACAGAGACGACTCCCAATGAGGGAGATGACACCAAGGAGGAGGATGACCAGAAACCTGATGAAGGAGACCAAACTACTGAGGGTATGTGTCTAGTTTGTCTTAGCTTCTTGACTCCATGTGATGGATAGACTTGAAAAAGATGAATGTTGCAAAAGAGCAAATTGGCAGGTATCACTTTCAATCAAACAAGGGTTTGATTTTAAGATAACACTTAAATGCTGACTAGACATGAATAGCAGGAAGTAATGTTTAGAAATCAGGAAGTACATGAAGTAGACAGGATTTTAAGATAACTGGAAGATCACCAAAGTTTTTTTTTCAAAAGTACATTTGCATTGATATTTATGAGAATCAGTGAGTGAAGGGGACTGTCGGGCTTATGAATAGAGTTAAGTTTATCAAAATATTTGCTTGTTTGTGTTTTTTTTTTTCTTTAAAACACTTGCCATAAAATACTATATAATCTAGTTACTCCATGAAGATTTGTTATTGTTACATAGTTTCTTGGGTGTGCTTTTCAAAATTTTATGTTTTTCTTTCCTAAATTTCTTTCCTAAAGTTGCCTACTCACAAAGCTTTCTCAGTGAAGATAAGATTAGATTAATCCATTTGTTAGGTCACATGTTTCAGTTGACAAATGTTTGATATTTTACTTCACAATAGTGAATGTAGCCTTTCTTCTTTCTATCTTGTCAAATGTGTTAATTCAAATGAGTGTATATCTTGAGCTGATTGTTTGAATGACAGTTATAAGGAAATAATGCCAGCCATGTGTTTTATTTACATATAAAATATGTTCAGGAAAGACGGGTGATGTATCAGAGACACAGCCAGCATCTGATGGAAAAGAAGAGGAAGAGAAGGCAGGCCAAGACGGACAAGAGGTAGAGACAGAGGTAAAAGATTCAGAGCCTGTAGTAACTGACACAGAGAAACCAGCAGAGGGTGAGATGGATAACACCTCACTGAATGAACCTCCTAGTACCACTGAGGGCGCTACTACAGGAGATGTTCAGGCTGTGACTGAGGGTGATGCAGTGGATACCACACAAGACAACACAGCAGAAAGCCAGCAGAATGCTGACGGAGAAACTGCTCCACCACTCCAAGCCCAAGAGGAAGGCCAGGAGGTGCCAGTCCCTTCTGATGGGGGTGAGGCAGGGGAGACAACCCAGGCTACTGAGGGACAGGAGCAGGACCCTAGTGCCGGTCAGCAGGAACAGGAACCAGCTAGCAGTGGACAAGAGCAGGAACCAGCCAGCAGTGGTGAGGCACAGCCTGAAGGAGAGGAGACGCTAAATGAAAAGAAAGAAGAAGAAGAAGAAGATGAGGATCTGATACCAGAGAATTTCTATTATGACTACGAGGAGTGTGTGTCCAAACCAGTGATCAGCCAGGATTCAGGCCTGCCTCCTGACATGCTCACACTCTTGTATCCTTTATCCTCATTGTTGTAATAAAAATCCCTTGTACATCAGGCTAAGTTTTACCATTTCAAATTTTCCACTGAGTAGGAAAATACAGTTGCTGCAGGTGTAAATTATCTATGTTTTTATGGTCATTGAACCTATAAGAGAAATAAAGGACTTGTATCTGTATTTGAAAGACTCTTATCCATCAAATCCATAATTTTCATGTCAAAGGCATAAAGCAGGTACATGTAATTTCATTGATCAATAATGAGGGAAAGCTTTTTTGTTTGTTTTTTACTAAGAGGCCTTTGCTGCAACATACTCACTTATAATGACAAATTTGTGTGTGTCTGTGTGTGTTGTGTGTATGGCTTGAAGAATCTGTGTATGTTGCATGACAGTCACACACAAATCAATAGGCAACTTGGATAATATAGTAAAGTGTAATAACATATTGATATGAAACAGTGATGAATAGTGTTTATACAGCACAACCTCTCAAAATTATTTCCTGCTTCACTAATTACAGCATGAGATTTGTTGAGATTTTAATTTTGTTTGTAAACAAGAGGATATTTGTACCATGTATATAAAGACCTTAATTAAACCATTATAAATTTTCCTTAATGTACATTTGACATACAGTCACTCCTTTGGATATGACTGCAAGAAGCTGTCAAATTTGTACATGCTTGATGCCAACACTGTCTTGTTTGCTGCTGGGAATGTCGTCCAGATTCTGAACCTGCAAACTAAGGAACAGCAGTACATCAGGACAACAAGTGGAGGAGGTGTTGGTGCCATTACAGTACGTAGCAGAAATCAGTGTATTGTGTGTATGCCATGTCTGTTTAATCCTGGTATGCTGTAGATTTCACAGTGTGAATTTTCCAAGTCTCCTGATATTGCATGCTGATTTAACAACATTCCAAAACATCACTTTCCGTAACAAAATGCAATTTACCTCATTTCAGAGATGGAAATTTGTCAACATGTAAAGCAAAACATTTTGGTCATTTTCACACTGTGGTTATAGCTTGCTTTGCTATTATGCTTGTGAAATACAGTCAACCTTGCTTAAGTCGATCTTGCAGTCGAATAATCACCTGAGTCAAAGGTTTTTTTAAAGTCCTCTTCCCTGTATATTGCATTTATTTTAGTCCCTCATAAGTCAAATTTCCTTAAAGACAAAGTTATTTCTTCAGTCCAAATAGATTTGACTAATAGGCAAAGTTGACTGTATGGCATGTACAGTAAACTGTAGGGAGAATGACTAAGAAATGATGTGAGCTGTGACATAGAAAGGACTATTAATAGATTAATAACAAATGTACAAGGTGCAAGAAAATATTCTTAATGAACAGATGTTCCTGCAATGAGTATACAAAAGTGATGAAAATAAATATTTTTTGTCTAGTTATAAAATTCATATTTATTGAACTGCAATGTTTGCTTCAAATTATGTCCAGTTTTCAACATTGACTACAGATCCTGTTAACCATTTCTATATTTTGTCTTTCTCTTGAGATAATGTAACCCATGTTTTCATGAGAGTCAAATAAAGTGAGTTTTCTTGTTCAATAACATTTTTTCATGTAGGTCCACCCCAGCCAGAAGTATTTTGTGGTGGCTGAAAATGGTGAAATGCCCAACATCAATGTGTATGAGTACCCTTCACTCAAGCTCTACCGTATCCTACGAGGAGGCACTATGACTGGATATGCCTTTGTAGACTTCAATCCAGCTGGCACACTGTTAGCTTCAGTTGGCTGCCAGCCAGACTTCATGCTGACACTGTGGGACTGGAAGCAAGAGAAAACCCAGCTACGCTCTAAAGCTTTCTCTCAAGATGTCTTTCGTGTGACATTCTCCCCAGAGAATGAGGGTCAACTGACAACCAGTGGGACTGGCCATATCAGGTCTGAACTCAACACTTTGATACAATTTTTATGTTATTCATTCTCAGTAATAATCTGCTGTCTAATCTTAATGATAAATTTGTATTACTTGTACCTAAGAGAGAGAGAGAGAGAGCAAGATTTATTATTATTATTTTTTTTTTTACAAGGACAATCAAACTCCCTTTCCTCTACTTTCCTTTCCCTTTTTCTTAATTTTTAGTCCAATAGAAATATGCTTTTTATCACCTATAGTTAGAATTAGCAGTGTAAATCTCATGTTTTTCTTAATAGCGATCACATGTCAGATTGCTGATATTTAGCATTATCACCATCATCATCATATCATAGCTGTAATTGTGATCCATTTTTCTTTGAGGACCAATCATAATCTGCAAGATTTAACATGATTGTGTCTTTGGCTAAAATATGAAATTTCTACACTTTTGATATTCATCCTGACAAAGAAGTTAATAGACTTCCATACATTTTTCAATACACTGTAGCCTTGTATGTTTTCTGTATGCTCTGACTACCATGTGTTGTTTTACAAGTTCTGCTGCTTTTATACCTTTGTTTCAGATTCTGGAAGATGGCACGCACTTTCACAGGCTTAAAGCTGCAGGGTCAGTTGGGAAAGTTTGGCCGGACTGAGATCTCAGACATAAGAGGCTATGTGGAGCTTCCTGATGGTAAGGTGTTATCTGGCACTGAGTGGGGTAACATGCTCCTCTGGGATGGTGGTCTCATCAAGGTACAAATCAGCCGGAAGGGTAAAAAGGCCTGCCATCAGGGAAGCATTGAACAGTTTGTCATGGATGAGGGAGAGCTGATTACCATTGGAGCTGATGGATTTGTCAGGGTA